>NC_133331.1:83526122-83826122 GCF_042186555.1 Aquarana catesbeiana
GTCCCCAAGCATCCGCCCCTGATGAGTGTGCTATCACACGAAACGCGTCGGGCACTGTGGGGATGCAGACACATGCCCCCATCTTACCACCTATCCTGGGTCCTTGGGAATTGTTATACATCTTGTTCCAACTATCTACTTTGAATACTATCCTTCAACCAATTATGGTCTTATTGTTTTTGTGACTTTCATTCCGGCTAGTGCTGTTTTATATTATATGTACATATATGAATTTACTTGGAATATGTGTCCACTTATCCAATCAGATTGCCATGGGGCACATGGCTACTACACATTATGTACCCTAGATGCTTGTATTGCACATGCACATACTTATGTGAGTGTAAATATTGATGAATTGTCATTCACTATAATGCTTTTCATTTACGTGGTTTCTGTGATTATATTTGTACGCTGTTTCATGAATAAAGTATATGTACTTCCATTTCTATCTACCTCCACACTGTCTATGGCCTCATTCAAAGTCCCAAACCTCCATTGTATTTCCTGCATTAGGGATGGAGGCACACTATACATATATATATATATAGGTGCCTCATTTAAAGTCCCAAATTCCCCCTTTCTCGTATATATATATAGGGATGGAGGCCATTAGACAGGGGTGACAGTGTTCCCCTGCCTCCCATGCTGTGAGGGCTTTCATATCCAGATGGTGATGTACCATGTTGGGCATTGCTCTCCGGACATACCATTCCAGCACACTGGCCATGTGTTCCAACCTCCAATATGGAGTATCGTATGTCCAGGGCTGTTCTTACTGTGTCTGCTGCCCGGGAGCTGCGATGCGCTCTGCGTGGCCACGCCCCCCTATCGCCCCTCCTCTCGCCCCCCTTAGGGACTGGGAGGTGCGTATGGGGGAGGTGGCCGGTCACAGCGCATCGGCGCCACGCACCCTTCTCCACATGTGACGTCATGTATAGGCGTCACGATGCGGTAGTATGTGGTTTATCCATCTCGGCCGGCGCAGCTGGGGAATATGAGCGTCTCACGTGGGCGGTGGTTACCGTCGACGTCGGACCTCCTCCCCGCTCATGACGTGCCGGCGTGACGCTGGTTTGACTCAGCGTGCACATGCACAGGGCGGCTATATCTAGCCCCCCACGATGCAACTTTTCTTGTTATCACCCATTTGAGATGTCTAGCTCACCATCCCGCAGCTCACCTTTAGTCCAGCTATACAAGTAAGCCTTTACTAAATTTGACAACCTTATTGGTCATGTACCACTGGTTACCTGTTACTTTTGGGCAAACAATTAATGTGACATACGATTTCATATTTCGTTTTAGGCTCTCTTTGGTAGTCACCATTGGCATACCATCCATTCTCTTCAGATTTACCAACAACTTGTTTGCCAAATCCTGGGGAGGCCTTTCCATTCTGCACCTTGTTAGCACGCTGCTTTTTCTTACCTCAGCTCCCGGTAGAGACCATGTGGCCCTGGCTCCATACCCATTACATCTCAGCACAAATGACCTTCTGTAAGTATCCAGGGCAGGCTTATTTTGTCCTTCCCTGTCATGTTTTATTACATTCCCATTAATTACATTTCGTTATCCCCTATAGATGTCCCCAAGCATCCGCCCCTGATGAGTGTGCTATCACACGAAACGCGTCGGGCACTGTGGGGATGCAGACACATGCCCCCATCTTACCACCTATCCTGGGTCCTTGGGAATTGTTATACATCTTGTTCCAACTATCTACTTTGAATACTATCCTTCAACCAATTATGGTCTTATTGTTTTTGTGACTTTCATTCCGGCTAGTGCTGTTTTATATTATATGTACATATATGAATTTACTTGGAATATGTGTCCACTTATCCAATCAGATTGCCATGGGGCACATGGCTACTACACATTATGTACCCTAGATGCTTGTATTGCACATGCACATACTTATGTGAGTGTAAATATTGATGAATTGTCATTCACTATAATGCTTTTCATTTACGTGGTTTCTGTGATTATATTTGTACGCTGTTTCATGAATAAAGTATATGTACTTCCATTTCTATCTACCTCCACACTGTCTATGGCCTCATTCAAAGTCCCAAACCTCCATTGTATTTCCTGCATTAGGGATGGAGGCACACTATACATATATATATATATAGGTGCCTCATTTAAAGTCCCAAATTCCCCCCTTTCTCGTATATATATATAGGGATGGAGGCCATTAGACAGGGGTGACAGTGTTCCCCTGCCTCCCATGCTGTGAGGGCTTTCATATCCAGATGGTGATGTACCATGTTGGGCATTGCTCTCCGGACATACCATTCCAGCACACTGGCCATGTGTTCCAACCTCCAATATGGAGTATCGTATGTCCAGGGCTGTTCTTACTGTGTCTGCTGCCCGGGAGCTGCGATGCGCTCTGCGTGGCCACGCCCCCCTATCGCCCCTCCTCTCGCCCCCCTTAGGGACTGGGAGGTGCGTATGGGGGAGGTGGCCGGTCACAGCGCATCGGCGCCACGCACCCTTCTCCACATGTGACGTCATGTATAGGCGTCACGATGCGGTAGTATGTGGTTTATCCATCTCGGCCGGCGCAGCTGGGGAATATGAGCGTCTCACGTGGGCGGTGGTTACCGTCGACGTCGGACCTCCTCCCCGCTCATGACGTGCCGGCGTGACGCTGGTTTGACTCAGCGTGCACATGCACAGGGCGGCTATATCTAGCCCCCCACGATGCAACTTTTCTTGTTATCACCCATTTGAGATGTCTAGCTCACCATCCCGCAGCTCACCTTTAGTCCAGCTATACAAGTAAGCCTTTACTAAATTTGACAACCTTATTGGTCATGTACCACTGGTTACCTGTTACTTTTGGGCAAACAATTAATGTGACATACGATTTCATATTTCGTTTTAGGCTCTCTTTGGTAGTCACCATTGGCATACCATCCATTCTCTTCAGATTTACCAACAACTTGTTTGCCAAATCCTGGGGAGGCCTTTCCATTCTGCACCTTGTTAGCACGCTGCTTTTTCTTACCTCAGCTCCCGGTAGAGACCATGTGGCCCTGGCTCCATACCCATTACATCTCAGCACAAATGACCTTCTGTAAGTATCCAGGGCAGGCTTATTTTGTCCTTCCCTGTCATGTTTTATTACATTCCCATTAATTACATTTCGTTATCCCCTATAGATGTCCCCAAGCATCCGCCCCTGATGAGTGTGCTATCACACGAAACGCGTCGGGCACTGTGGGGATGCAGACACATGCCCCCATCTTACCACCTATCCTGGGTCCTTGGGAATTGTTATACATCTTGTTCCAACTATCTACTTTGAATACTATCCTTCAACCAATTATGGTCTTATTGTTTTTGTGACTTTCATTCCGGCTAGTGCTGTTTTATATTATATGTACATATATGAATTTACTTGGAATATGTGTCCACTTATCCAATCAGATTGCCATGGGGCACATGGCTACTACACATTATGTACCCTAGATGCTTGTATTGCACATGCACATACTTATGTGAGTGTAAATATTGATGAATTGTCATTCACTATAATGCTTTTCATTTACGTGGTTTCTGTGATTATATTTGTACGCTGTTTCATGAATAAAGTATATGTACTTCCATTTCTATCTACCTCCACACTGTCTATGGCCTCATTCAAAGTCCCAAACCTCCATTGTATTTCCTGCATTAGGGATGGAGGCACACTATACATATATATATATATAGGTGCCTCATTTAAAGTCCCAAATTCCCCCCTTTCTCGTACTTAATGCTAGAATGTCTATTATGTAATTTGTCTTTTGTGGCTCAATAAAGAATTTTCTGATTTTAAAAAAAAAAAAGTTTTTTTTTCTAGTGATCTCCATATTTTTTTTTGTCATTTTGAGTTACCACAACACCATTATTATCTTATTTATTTATTTATATCAGGTACTTATATAGCGCCGTCAATTTACGCAGCGCTTTACATATACATTATACATTCACATCAGTCCCTACACCCTCAAGGAGCTTACAATCAAGGTCCCTAACTCACATTCATACATACTAGGGCCAATTTAGACAGGATCCAATTAACCTACCAGCATGTCTTTGGAGTGTGGGAGGAAACCGGAGTACCCGAAGGAAACCCACGCAGACACAGGGAGAACATGCAAACTCCAGGCAGGTAGTGTCGTGCTCGAGATTCAAACCAGCGACCCTTCTTACTGCTAGGCGAGAGTGCTACCCACTACACCACTGTGCCGCCTCTTATATTTTTTAACCTCAAGGAGATTGGTTGGTGTTGGTGTCCCTTGGTAATTTTAATTTGACCTTGTATTTTTGAAATGTACCTGCCTACTCACAAACTGTCCTTTTTGAAGTAAAATTCATAGCCAAGTATTTGTGAAAAAAAATAGACATTTATTAGGGGTCATAACAAAATAGAGAGGAAGGCAACACTGGATAAACTGTTGAAATTGGTGAAGCCTTTGTACCCCAGGGCAGACATCAATTATTTGACAGGCAAAATTGGTAGCCTGAGGAGTCCATTTAATAGGGAGCACAATCCGGTCCAGGACTTCGAGGGATCAGGAGCAGCAGCAGATGACATATCTGAGGCTGTGGTCTTACAACAGCCTGCGTCTTTTGCCAGACCAGACCGAACCCAGGCCATCACTCTCAAGACTTCCTTGCACGCTTCCTTCCAGGCTGTGGCTGTGGTGTTGGAGTTGTAGCAGGAGGTGGAGGAGGAGTATGGTCCAATTCACATACCTTATCTTTTTTGTGAGTTCACCCATCACCCCCTTATATAGGGCCTGATAGATGACTTTCTCACAAATGAGGCATTGGCCCACCTCCATTTCCTGCATTTTGCTGGCTGCCATGCAGGCATAGGCCTCTTGAAGATTGGGGGTGGTTCTGAGGGCCGCAGTAGCCTGCCGAAACAAAGAAAGTTCTGACTCCTCCACGTTACTCCCCTTCCTGGGCCTTTTTGTTGGAAGGCGGAGGGGAGGAACCTGCGATTGGGTCAGGCTACTGGGCATGGCCACCTCCTGGCTGCCACTTTCCACGGCCACCTCCTGGCTGTCACTTTCCCCCTGCCTCCTCCTAGCTGAGACTTTCCTGTGTATGAAAATAGGAAATAGTTTTAGTTTTTTGGTCAACAATCACACACAATTTTGAGCTCATGACTGTTGCAAATTGAATGTTAACAAATAGAAAAGACTATCATTCTGACCCCAGCATTTTTCATTCTTGTCCCAATCATTTTTGGCTACTACTGTCTATTGATATGTAAACCACTTTGTTAAATCAGAAATTAGTGATCAATAATAACATCTAGTTAACATCATTCATTTTGTGACAAGAAATATGTTGAACAATGCTATACCTGACTCAAGCTGGGCTCCTCCACATCTTACTGGGTGGAAGGCCCAGGTTGTATGTTGGAAGCCTCATCTGAGGTGGAAGGAAGAGTGGAAGGAAGGGTTGAGAGTGATGGCCTGATTTCAGTCTGGTCTGACAAAAAAACGCAGTCTGTCATAGTACCAGAGCCTGGGGACATAAATGTCATCTGCTGCTGCTCCTGATCTCATGGAATCCTGGACCTTCTTGCGCTCCCTATTATATGTGCTCCTCAGGCCACCAATTTTGCACTTCAAATACGGGATGGTTGCTGTGGGAATCACCAGCTTCACCAATTCCAGCAATTGATCCAGCACTGCCTTCCTCTTTATTTTTTTTATTATAAAATGGGTGTTTCACCTGCCACAGACAGGGCAGCTCCCTGTATTTATCAATGAAGCTAGGGAGGAAGTTGTGATCGTTGAATCTATCTATTTTATCTGCAAGACACAAGAGAAACCCTAATGTTAGGCTAAACTCTCCTAATCTTGTCCCAATATAGGCCTCAATCTATAAGCAGTATAGGCCACTGATGCCCCAAGTTAAAATTGTACCTTCATTAGCACAATCAGCGCTTACGCTACTCCGTCCTCCGCTCACAGATTGTACGTACGACGCACGCGTGTTACACTTTATATACGCTGCGCATGCATTAAACTCCACCCACCCATGACCTTCTTTCTAGTATATTCCCCACCCCTTCTCTATCGGAGCAGTGGGAGAGCACATGGCGGAGACAGAGCAGGTGCATGCAAAGGAGAACAGCAACGACAAGGAAAGCCCGGAGCCACAAACATCCCAAGGGCCGACTATGACAGGAAATATGGACTGTACAGAAATCCAAATGTGAGAAAGGCCAAAATCATGAGTAAAGTTGTGAAAAGTCTGCAGAAGAATTTTGGGGTACGGCGATCCAAGGATCAACTGAGGAAACAATGGTCAGACCTCAAATTGACGGAGCATTATCAGTACAGAAGGATCAAGAGAGTGCTGCAAAAAAGTATTTTGTCATGTGTTCCTATTATTATTAGTACATTTTTGCTGCTCCATGTGCTTTTCTTTACTGCTGTACAGTTTAAAATGGCGTTTAAAATGGCAAGTTTCAGGTTCGTGGGCACAGTAATCGTTCGTAGTAAACACCGTTCATTTGCTCACTAAACAATGTTTTTGGCAGATGCAGGTTAATTACATTTGTTCATGCCTATTTGTATTAAAAGAAGTTTGTTGTCTAGATGGGTTTGTAACTAGAATGAAATGCAAACTTAAAACAGTGTAAGGATAAGACACTCAGCAGCTGTTTACACTTCTGGACGCAGGAGCACTAGTGTGGGACACCAGAACACCCTTTTTACTAGGGGCGTCTCCATGTGGGAAACTTTATCAAAAAAGGTAAGTATTCCAGCTTGAAGAAAGGGAAAAAATCATGTCTTCAGCTTGGAACTCTGCCAAAACAGACAATTGTACGACATTTCCAAGCAATGTTTCATATTCCAATTTCTTGCCTGAAATATCTGTGTGCTAAGTATTTCCAAGCAATGTTTCATATTCCAATTTCTTGCCTGAAATATCTGTGTGCTAAGTTTTTTTATTCACATAGGGGAGAAAGGACTCGGGACATCAGAGGACACCAGGGACCCCCAATCTCCTAAAGAAGGGGAAGTCCCCACACCACAACCTGAAGATGTGGATTCCGAGGTACATGAATTGGGTGAAATAGTGAGTGTCTGAGACCACAGCTTCAGGTAACAGATGTATGCCTGCATATTTATAATACATGGTGTGTTTTATTCTTTTTAGGTGATGTGGATGTTGTGGAAGAAGAAACTCATTTCACCAGTGCAAGTGCACACATCCTCATCGGGGAGATCATGGTGTGCAATCGCGATTTAGAAAATATAAGGAAAACATCAATTATGTTCAACAAAAAATGAAGAACATCATTGATGTTTTAGGCAGAATCTAAAACACACAGAAATTGTACCGTTTTGTCGAGGACTTTTTTATTTTAAATCAAGTTTTAAAGTATTTTAAAAGCCAAATTTTGAAGATGCACACAGTGTGTCAAACATGTGCTATCTGCCATCACGGGATATCAATGTATGCATTTTGGGGGTGCAACCCCTTCCTCCCAACTCAAGTAGATGAGAGGAAGGAGTTGCAACCCCAAAAACACATCCATTGATCCCCCATGATGGGAGCTAGCACATGTTGACATTAGGCATGGGATCAGGAGGGAAATCCACATTTTGAGTCCCAATTTGTGTGCAACTTCAAAATTTGGCTTTTACAGGGGTGACATCACCCCATCTGATGAAGGCAAGATCAACACAGTTTGGACATACTAATGTCTGATATTGCCTTAATTTTTTCAAAGTTGAACTTGTAAGTTCCTGAGTTGTGTATGTTATGGTTTTAAACATGCCTGTTTAACCAAAAAAAGGATATTTCTACTGTCAAACAAAAAAATGTTATACACCAAAGATGTTGGTTTGTTCAAAAACCCTTTTCTAACGCACATGTGAATGTGCACAGAGTAAAATGTTTTTATACTCAACAATGTGTGACTTTTTCTTTCAATGCTCAATACCAGTTTTTGGAGTAAGTTGGTGTTTAGTTTACAGTGGCAATGGGGGTTATTTACTAAAGGCAAATCCACTTTACAAAGTGGATTTGCCTTTAGTAAATAACCCCCACAGTGCTCTAAAATTGGCCCCAATCAGGCCATTTTAGGGACTCTAAACAATTACTTTGTGGTGCTGAAAAGGATGAATATTTTTAGCATTAATGCATTACATACATTAACAACAAAAACAATGTGTGTGTAGCAGACCCACAACATAATAGTTAGCTGAAGAAGAGATTGTCACCTAATGTATCAAATAAATTACATTTGCACTATTGCAGAAAATGGCCAAAAAGAACAACCCATTATAGAACCTAGGAGACAGCTAAAAGAAACACAAGCAGTAAATCCAATGAAATATTAGTTCATTTAAAAAAAAAATGTTTTATATATTTGCTGGCATATCAATGGCCCCCCTACCCGCAAAGTGCTCCAGATATTTTTGTCTGACTTCGCGGGCGCTTTGGGGGGGGGGGCAAGCCAGGATGGCCAGCTTCAAGTGCCATCAGGGTTGATTGATCAGGAAGTCCGACCTCAGTCCTAACCGAGGCCACATAGTTCGTAGCATTTTTATGTAGGAAATTGTGCATAATGCAGCAGGCAAGCACAATATAGTTGAGTTTATATTCCACCATGTGGATTGGTGCTAGAAATAAGCGGAACCGGCTGGCCATTATGCCAAAAGCATTCCCCACCACTCTTCTGGCTCTGGTCAGCCAGTAATTAAAAACCCTCTGGTCCGGGGTGAGGGTCCTCATGGGGAATGGCCGCATAAGATGTTCTCCTAGCCCAAAAGCTTTATCAGCGTCGAAAACAAATGGAAGATCACCCACATTCCGCAGGTGGCAAGCCCAAGTCACCATTCTGGAGCCGTCTGTAGAACTCCGTCTGGGCAATGACTCCACCATCCGACATCCGGCCATTCTTCCTCACGTCCACATACAAAACTTGTATGTTGCCGACACCACCGCCAACATCACAATACTATTAACCACTTACCGACCATCCACTGTATAAATACGTCATTTTTTTGAAGATGGATATCTTGGTAACGGCAGCAATTGCTGCCACAACCGAGGTATCCATATTTAGGGCCAGCGGTTCTGTACATGATAATGGTGGTCTCTGCGGCGGGTTCGCCGCGAGATCACCGTTATCGGCGGCGGGAGAGGTGCCACCCCCCCTTCCGCCGCTCTCCCGCGCCTTCCGCCGCTTACCGGAGCCGTCGGTAGCGGCGGAGGCGATCGGGTCCTTTCCCTTCCTCAGTATGGAGACGAGTGATGAGGCTAAGATGGCCCCCACCCGTCTCCATACTATAGGACAGCTGAAGCAACGTCATTACGTCGGCTCCGCCCACTTGTCTTAAAGGCACACTTTTTTTGTGTCATTTTTTCAAACAACTTTTTTTTTTGCATTAAAGTCTAAATATGAGATCTGAGGACTTTTTGACCCCAGATCTCATATTTAAGAGGACCTGTCATGCTTTTTTCTATTACAAGGGATGTTTACATTCCTTGTAATAGGAATAAAAGTGATCCAATTTTTTTTTAAAAAAACAGTGAAAAAATAAATAAAATAAAGTAAAATAAATAAGAAAAAAAAATATTTTTTTTTTGAAGCGCCCTGTCCCGACGAGCTCGCGCGCAGAAGCGAACGCATAGTGGCCACATATGAAAACGGGACCGGTAGAGCGAGAGAAATAATTCTAGCCCTAGACCTCCTCTGTAACGCAAAACATGCAACCTGTAGAATTTTTTAAACGTCGCCTATGGAGATTTTTAAGGGTAAAAGTTTGACGCCATTCCACGAGCGGGCGCAATTTTGAAGCTGGACATGTTGGGTATCAATTTACTTGGAGTAACATTATATTTCACAATATAAAAAAAATTGGGCTAACTTTACTGTTGTCTTATTTTTTTATTCAAAAAAGTGAATTTTTTTCCCAAAAAAGTGCGTTTATAAGACCGCTGCGCAAATACAGTGCAAAAAAAAGTATTGCAATGACCGCCATTTTATTCTCTAGGGTGTTAGAAAAAAACAATATATAATGTTTGGGGGTTCTAAGTAATTTTCTAGCAAGTAAAAATGTTTTAACCATGTAAACACCTAAAATCCAAAGCGAGGCTGGTCTTTAAGTGGTTAAACCTCTTGTAATTATAATAGTATGACCCCGAGTTGGGGGGTGGGACGATGTGCACATGCTTCCCATCGATTGCCCCTCCGCAGATAGGAAAGTCCCACCGCTGGGCAAAGTGGGATGCCACAGTCTGCCTTTCCTGTGGGGTTAAAGGAAACTGTGGAGTCAAACAAGAAAAACAAAAATTAGTACTTTTGCACATAACATTGCAAGCAAATTAGACACAAACATTCTTGGCCAACTTCAGTATAACATTTATTTTAAGAAGTATTTAAAGACAAAAGTATAAGGTCAACTTATCAGATTCCTCAACCCCTCTGATGGCCCATTGTAAAAATTTTAGGGGGGGGGGATGTTTTGGACAGGTATCCCTCTCCACTTCATTGAGAACTGAATGCATAAATAATGTGTGATACTTTGGCCAGCCCCTCCTTACTTACACTATTGGCAGCCCACTGGACAGGTAAGGAGTGTCATAATACAAAAATAGGAATACACACTGTACAAATTGAAGCACATTTTTACTTTCTGAAATTACCTATCAAGATAATAGGAGAACAAAACGTTAAACAGTACCATTTGAAAGTATTCAGGCAGGCCGTTGCGCTACATGCTTTGGTGAATGAATCCATAAATATGACCACAAAATAGATAGTTATAGTGTGTATGGGTTTGGCAAAGTCAGCAGATAGAGGATTGGTATAAGTTGACTTAGCGGTTGGGGGGGAGGGAGGGTTCCAAATGAGTTTGGGCCCCCCAAAAAAAGCCTCTTGCACTCTGCCTGAATTTAAGGACACAAATTACATTTGTAAACATTTTAGGGGGTGTTTAGGGTAAAACACTACTATGGAGATGACCAAATACATAGTTAAGTGATTAGGCTAGGTGTGTATGGGCCCAGGATAGCATGCTGGGGAGGTTAGTGAAGGCAAATATGCATGAAGGACAAAAAAGGAGCAATAAAAGCTTCCAGCATGCATGAGGACAAAGAGGACATTCACAGCATATTACAATCATGGTAATTAGGGAATGATGAAATAAATACAATACATAAGCAAACATTAAATACATAGAATGTTATGTTAAAGGATAAAACTTACCTTAATATAGTCCTTCTGCAGGACCTGAATGATGGCAGAACAGGTCTCTGGAATAATGATCCCCAGAGCCTGGGGGGAGATGCCAGTCAAGAACTTGATGTCCTGCAGACTTCTCCCCGTCCCCAAGTACCGCAAGGTGGCGACAGGTCTTTGTTCCGGAGTGATGGCTTGCCGCATGCAGGTGTCCTGCTTGGTAATATAAGGGGACAGCAAAGCCAACAGATGGTGAAAAACGGGGTCCGTCATCCGGAGATGATTCCTGAAATCATCAGGATTATTCTCCTGGATCTACCGCAACAAAGGCATGTGCGAGAATTGGTCACGCTGGAGCAACCAATTCTTCGTCCATGAACTCCTCCTCCCCCTTTTCATGGTGTGGCCTTGGGTCAAAGTAAGAACCCCAGCACCAAGCCCCTGCATAACATGAACTCTATGACGAGTACGTAACCGCAACATGGCTTCAAAACGGTCGGCTGGTCAGAACGAACTAACAAAACGCACTGAAAATCAGAGAGGCCTGAGAAGAGCGAACTGAAAATCAGAAATGAGCGGACAAGAATGCACTGAAAACAGATACGAACTGACTTCACGCACTGAAAAAGATACGAGCCCACAAGCACAAACTGAAGAGCAGTACTGAACTGAAAAGCACAAGGCTGAAAAGCGCGAATCATATCTCACCAAACTTCTACTAACATGAGATTAGCAGAAGGAGCCCAAAGGGTGGCACACTTGGTATTGAACTTCCTTTTTCTAGTCCTGTCGTACGTGTTGCACGTCAGCACGTTCTTGGCGATCGGAGTTTCCGACAACATTTGTGCGACCGTGTGTATGCAAGACAAGTTTGAAGCAACATCTGTCGGAATTAAATCCACAGTTTGGTTGTCGTAAATTCCAATCGTCTGTACGCGGCATAACTTTTGCAGAATGCATATTAAACAATTGTTACTCTTGTCATTAGCGCTGCGTTTCTGATTATTTTATTTAAAAAAATACCTTTGATTCATGCTTCTCGGGCATTTCCATCTTACTTGTGGGCAGGCGAAGCCCACAAGCATATTCTTCCGGGATATGGTGCTGCTGTATTGCCAACATGCACCGCCCGTTCTTGTGCATGATCAAGCACGGTGCAGGAAACTACACAGGTTGCCATCACAATGGGCGGTGGCATCAGAAGTGCCCGCCCCATTCTGATGGCAACGAAAATTCCTGCGTCACTTCCAGTTTTGAAATACCGCGATTCTAGCCCTCGGCGCTGCCCACTGACTTCTGGGAAATGATGACACACATCTCCCAAGAGCAGTAGTGAGCAGAGGCGCCGAGGGAAATGACATCAGGCGCCGTGGTGAGGAAGGGGAAGATTAGAAGGGACCACATAGCAATAGGCATTAAAAAGTATGAAAAAAAAACATTTTGTCCAAATGCCGTTCATTAGGTTATTTGCTGCACAGTAATATAAAGTTACTTTTATGGGTGGAACTCCGCTTTAACCCTCTTGGGCATGGAGTTTACCAGAGCTTCACATGTTGCCACTGGAGTCCTCTTCCACTCCTCCATGACGACATCACAAAGCTGGTTGATGTTAGGGACCTTGCGCTCCCTCCACCTTCTGTTTGAGGATGTCCCACAGATGCTCAATAGGGTTTAGGTCTAGAGATATGCTTGGCCAGTCCATCACCTTTACCCTCAGCTTCTTTAGCAAGGCACTTGTCTTTGTACTCCTCACCTGGTTTCCGCCACACACGCTTGACACCATCTGAACCAAATAAGTTTATCTTGGTCTCATCAGACCACAGGACATGGTTCCAGTAATCCATGTCCTTAGTCTGCTTGTCTTCAGCAAACTGTTTGCAGGCTTTCTTGTTCATCATCTTTAGAAGAGGCTTCCTTCTGGGACGACATGCAGATCAATTTGATGCAGTGTGCAGCATATGGTCATATGGCCTGAGCACTCACAGGCTAACCTCCCACCCCTTCAACCTCTGCAGCAATGTTGGCAGCACTCATATGCCTATTTCCCGAAGACAACCTCTGGATATGACGCTGAGCACCTGCACTCAACTTCTTTGGTCGACCATGGCAAGGCCTGTTCTGAGTGGAACCTGTCCTGTTAAACCACTGTATGGTCTTGGCCACCATGCTGCAGCTCAGTTTTAGGGTCTTGGCAATCTTCTGATAGCCTAGGCCATCTTTATGTAGAGCAACAATTCTTTTTTTCCATAGAGTTCTTTGCCATGAGGTTCCAGTGACCACATATGAGAGAGTGATAGCACCAAATTTAACACACCTGCTCCTCATTCACACCTGAGACCTTGTAACACTAACAAGCCACATGACACCAGGGAGGGAAAATGGCTAATTGGGCCCAATTTGGACATTTTCACTTAGGGGTGTACTCACTTTTGTTGCCAGCAGTTTAGACATTAATGGCTATGTGTGGAGTTATTTTGAGGGGACAGCAAGTTTACACTGTTATACAAGCTGTACACTCACTACATTGTAGCAAAGTGTAATTTCTTCAGTGTTGTCACATGAAAAGATATAATAGAATATTTACAAAAATGTGAGGGGTGTACTCACTTTTGTGAGATACTGTAACTTTTGGATGCTTAATTCACAGTCATGGATTGTTGGGACGCACTGCCACTGTCCATCCACTCACTGGTCCCGCCCAACTCTTCAAATTCCTGCAATTTCCACACCCATCTATTCTATGTATGACCGCTCTGCAATCCAGAGACTTAGGAGCTGTTGTGCATGCTCCGAAATGGGTCATCGCCCCCTTCCTGACATCACTTCCAGCGTATGCATTCTATGTGGATAGCGTGCACTCCACGATCCTGGAAGTGTGACAGACACCATTACCCTGTGCTACTAGCTCCCTCAGCAGCTGCTGGCCGGCACTGCAAGAAAAGAGACAGTGTCAGGAGCCCTGTCAGGAGGATTATGATGAGCCTGATTTATTGCTACTTCTTGTAAGTGTTTTTATACTGAGTTCAATATAAATCGTAGGTGTTTTGCACTTAGCAGTGTCTTCTTGCTTTTCCCTAGCTTCTAAAACAACACATGTTCTTAAATCTACTCCATATTAGTGCTAAAAGAATCACTACAAATAGCCATGGCAACACATAGGAGCACCATCTGTCGATGAAGTGGAGGATCGGGCAAGTAAAAGGGCTTCGCCTCTCACCTAGACTAAACAAGCAAGTAACCCTTCCCGTGTGGGTGCAGCTCCACTCCTATGGTATAATTTTCCAGGAGTTGGGCTTTAACTTTAAGAAATCTATACTTCTTGCATGACTGACCCTAAACAAATATACAGTTTGTGATATCAGAGTGTGAAGTTAGAACACCTGACCTTGTTTCAGGTCAATGGCTCAGAAATAACTGAAGTCATGTAATAGCCAGGTAGATGACAGAAGAAAAAAAAAAAGTGCAGTCTGTTTATTTAGCTCAGGTTTTCTAAAAGAAAAACCCTGCACCTACCCAAACACTTTTCTTGAAGCATACGTTATGTAAACCTAAAAGATGAATACCAGGTACGGTATATTTTTAAATAGCTACATTGCTCCAGCTTGGACGTTACCACCACCGCTATTCCAGTGATTTCCATTTGCTTTCAGGTCCCATGCTGAGCCGCACGTCTGATATATTCTGAAAACAGGAGGTCGGCTGCTCAGCACAGGTGCCATTTGGAGAATGCTTTGCATTTTCTGAATAATTGCACAGCATTCTCTGATTGGACAAGGCGGGGGGGGGGGGTGATCTGCACTCTCCATGTTGTTTACTCAGAGGATATTTTGCATTCATAAAGAAAATGCAAAGCATTCTATAGAGCCTGTGTTGAGCGGCCAACCTCCTGTGTTCAGAATACATAAAGCCAACCACTCAGCATGAGGCCAGGAAGTAAGTGGAGATCATTAGCGTGGTGGGGTCTACTTCAGTAATTTCCAGCTTCCAGGGGCATCAGTCAGGTATGGTATATACAGAGTTACATTGGTCCAAACTGGACCAGTGTAATTATGTTTAATTTAGCCATGCCTGGAGTTATTCTTAACCATTTCCCGCCCACCATATAGTAAAATGACGGGCTTAAGGTGGCTCACTTAATCTAGGACGACGTCATATGATGTTGTCCTACTCTCGCCACACCCATGCAGCCCAGCAGTAAAGCCAATAAGTGTCCATGAGTGCCACCTATCAGTGCCACCTATCAGTGCCCATCAGTGCCACCTATCAGTGCCCATTAGTGCCGCCTATTAGTGCTCATCAGTGCTGCATATCAGCGCCTTCTATCATTGCCCATCACTGCTGCACAATAGTGCCTATTCATCAGTGCCACCTTATCAGTGCCCACCAGTGCCAATCAGTGCAGTCTATCAGTGCCCATCAGTGCAGCCTCATCAGAGCACATCAGTGAAGGAGAAAAAAAAACAGTGGTGATTAAATACCACCAAAAGAAAGCTCTATCTGTCTTGGATACAGCTCTGCCTGACCGCGCAATTGTCATTCAAAATACAACAGAGCTGAAAGCTGAAAATTGGCCTTGGAAGGGGGTCAAAGTGCCCAGTATTGAAGCGGTTAAGGATTGGTAAGCTATGATATATTACTATATATATATATATATATATATATATATATATATATATATATATATATATATATATATATATTTACATATATTACATTACGTTTATATTATATTACTACAATATATTATATTATTGTTTTTGGGATTAACACCACTTTAACCTTTTACTTTGGCCCCCTGACCATAACAATAACTCTACCCAAACCTTTAACTAAAAGTTGAGATTTTAAGCTAAAGGGTGGTAATGGTATGAAGATAGGTGCTATTAAATAACATTTTATTTCTCATATCATTTAAGGGCCACAATAAGGATACAATTTGCTATTCCTGGAACTGAACTGTAGCCTGTATTAAAATAGACCAGGTATATTTATTTTTGGTGCAGTGGAAACAGTTCAATGCAAATAGGACATATTTTGGGGTCATAATTTCAATTTGCAATTTTAATTTGAATCTGTCACAGGCATTTAAAAGTTGACTATAAATACAAGAGAATCACAGCAAGTCTAGGAAGTGCTAATCATAATGTTGCATTTAGGTGTGTTTGGAAAGATCTTGTCTACGTAGATGACATGTTTTTGACAATGACAAGATAATTGGTCAATTATCAACTAAAAGCAGAGAGGACCGCATTGCAAACCAGGGGCTTCATTATTCATTTTATCCCATGAGAGCCGAATGAATTGGGAAATGGCTGGAGAAATTTACTTTGAAGTTAATGATATTTACTAGCATATATTTCTTAAATGTGAGCTTTGAACATACTCTTCCTTTTTAGAATACTGTGCTCTCATATCATTAAGTATTCATTATAAGCAATGTAAATTCAAAAACAAATATCTAAGATAAGCTTTTACTTGAGATTTCAAAATTATTTTTTGAAATTTTAATTACATATTTCAGTATTTTTTATAAAATAATACCTGGTGATCACTAATAATAATACCTGGTGGCACTTTTTGGTAATGGGTGACATCACCCTGTCGATGTCAATGTAAGGAAGGTCCAGGTCATTCCAGTATGAAAAAACCAGTGTGGGTGCATGTGTGTTGTGCCGTGGTCCTGTGCATAGGATCATTGCCAGAAACGCATTAGCTTGGTACTGGTATGCAATGACCCATATAAGCTGGAGAGTGATATGGACAGCTTACCTACTGTGCTGTAACTGAGTGTATTGCAGCATGGCCCCATTCACCTAAATGGATAGTATTCGGCATCAGTACTTACCTCCGAATGTGACATTCTGGTCAATTTTTGTTTTTAGGGTTCTACAGCCAACCCCACAAAAATTTTAGAAGCATTTCAGGATTTTTACGCCAAACTGTATAGGCCCCAGCCCTCAAATAATAACCAATTAATTAATTGGTTCCTGGATAATCTGCCCATCCCTGCCTTATCCCCCGAACATAAAGAGATTCTAGAAGCACCCTTTACCGAGGAGAAGGTACTAGGTGTCATCGGGATCTTAAAAGAGGATCTGCCCCCGGGCCGGACGGTTTCTCCACCCCATATTATAAAGCATTTGCTAACACCTTAGCTCCCCATCTAGCAACATTTTTTAATGCCAAGACCCGGGGCAACCCAATGGACACACAACTTAATACAGCATACATTACTGTAATACCCAAGCCGGACAAAAATCCGGAGGAAGTCAGCAACTATCGCCCGATATCCCTCATTAATAGTGATCTGAAAATACTGACCAAAATCTTAGCCAACCGATTCACATCCTTCATCAACACTTACATTCACAAATATCAAGTTGGATTCATCCCAGGCAGACAGGGCCCTGACTAAATTAGGAGAAAAATTGATATAGTATTCATACTCCAGACTAATTGGGAAGGGGGCCCTAGACAAAAAAAGCCTTTAATTTGGTTTCCTGACCCTATATCTTTACCCTTCTAGAGCAATGGGGCTTTGGTGAACGATTCTTGGGCTTGATACAAGCTCTCTACTCTCAACAACAGGCACATGTTCGCCTTCAGGGATATTACTCTAAACCAATACATATAGCAAAAGGCACCAGGGAAGAATGTCCACTATCACTGCTAATTTTTGCCTTGGCAATTGAAACCCTTGCCATTGCAATTCATCAAAACCCAAACATAAAAGGGGTATCATGTGGCTCCAAAACTCATAAATACAGTCTTTATGCGGGCGACATCCTACTATTCCTCACCTTCCCTATCACCTCACTTCCTAACCTATGCCAGACATTAGAAGAATTCTCCGAAATATCAGGCCCCCAGGTTAACTATTCTAAGTCCCAAGCGCTAAATGTATCTCTACAGCCAGACACAGTTACCCTTTTTCAGAAATCCTTCACATTTGAATGGAGTGAGTCTTCCATTAATACCTTGGAATTAACTTAACACCTAAGACGGAGTCCCTCTATGTGAGTAATTAACCCCCTATGTTCCGTAAACTTGAATTAGATCTTAAGTCTTGGTCCAAACATAACCTGTCCTGGATAGGACGGATAAACTCTATAAAGATGACACTGCTACCCAGACTGCTCTGCCTGTTTCGCTCACTCCTCATCCCAATTAAAAGGGACCGCATTCAATCCTTTCAAAGCAAGTTAGGGTGGATACAGAATTCCACAACGCACTCCGTATTATCATAGGAAAAGTGGGGGCTTAGGCCTACCCCAAGTACACCAATACTATTTAGCAGCCAGACTTGCCCAGCTTTCAATAGTATATTCCAGATCCGAAAAACCGGACTGGGTCCAAATAGAAAGACAAGCAGTTCCCAGCCACACCTTGGACTTCTTGCTGTGGTGTCCCCCAAAAAACCATCCTCTGATAATGGCTCCTACCTTATCTTACTCCTTAGCCCTATGGGACACTACGGCCCTGACCTCAACAAGCAAGCCACTGTCCCATTTATTTAATAACCCTGACTTCCCTCCAGGCATGAACATATTAGCATTTAAATGGTGGCTAGACAAGGGACTGTACCGAATCGGACATTTCTACACCTCTACAGGTCCTCTTTCCCTAAATCCCTGTGTGAGTAAGTTGGATCTACCCGCTTCAGAGCGCTTCAGATCCAGACAAATTTCGCACATCTTACACTCACTCTGGAAAGATAAACCACTTCCTCCTAGGTTCACTGCTTATGAACTCTGGTGTGGACAGGCCATGGAACAGAAGGGAGGGATCTCGATCATCTACTCGTCACTTGTTCTTCCTACCTCTAAATCCCATTTCATGACTTTCTGGGAGTCGGATTTCCAATTCCACTAGGACCTGGAGAACTGGCAGATGGCTTGTTTTAAATCCTTCAAGGGCATTCTAAATACATCCCTCACAGAAGCCAGTATGAAGGTAATTTGTAGATGGTATTACACCCCCTCCAGATTGGCCTCTATGTACCCTTCGGCAGACCCTCTATGCTTTAGAGGTTGCCAACTTTCGGGAACAATGGTCCACATTTTCTGGGAATGCCCCAGAATACACCCTGTTTGGAGAAAAATCTTCAACATTATCGACAGGCTCGCTGGATGCCAGATCCCCAGGACCCTGATGGTTGCCCTCCTCAATGCTGTGATACCAAAGATCTCTGCTCCCACTCGAAGGCTAATCCACTTTATTCTATTAGGAGCCAAACTTACTGTTACCAAAGCATGGAAACAACCAAAACTCTCAGAAAGAGCCACACACAGGAAAATCTCCTGGATAATTTCTCAGGAAAAGTTATCCAGCATATTATCAGACACAGTCCACAAATTTGAAGCAACCTGGGAGCCCTGGGCCCATCATGTAGGCATCTCCTTCCTCCCTAGTGTTAAGCCAGACTGAACTGTACCAAAAGCCTGCTCTAAACTTTCTACTTTCTCTCTGTCCTCAACTTCATTTCTTCTCTCCTCCTATTCTATCCCATTTCCCCCATATTATAATACCCAAATGTTTTGGGTTATAGAGGTTATTATGAAAATCTGAGTTACAGTAATTTTATGCTTATGAGAATAGCCATTATCTTAAATATATACTGCTGTTTCGTGGTGGGATAGGGGTTGGAGATGGGGGTTAGGGATTCCCCTCCTGGCACAGCTTGATCCCCTTGGGGGTGCCGGGTGCAGAGGGAGTCTCCCCCCAGACCAACTCGATCTTACTACGGCAATGTCTGACTTGACATAGCTCAGAGGCCCAAAATAACCCATAGGTTGCTATTAGCTGGTTTACAGGGCTCCATCAATTGTTTTGTTGTTATGATTATTGTCAGTCATCTCTCTGAAACGTTCTTGATATGGCCCTCCGATTTCACATTTGCTCACACTGAGCTACGTACTTATTATGTCTTATTGTATCTCCTCTGTTCCCCTTATATTCACCTTGTATATGACTTTTATACCTCAAAATAAAAATTTTTGAAATATAAAAAATATTGCAACCACCGCCATGTTATTCTCTAGAGTTTCTGCTAAAAAAATAATATAATGTTTGGGGGTTGTAAGTAATTTTGTAGCAAAAAATACTGATTTTACCTGGAAGCAACAAGTGTCAGAATAAGGCTTATGCCGTGTTCACACGGGTGGACTTTTCGACTGGACTGGTCCGACGGAACAAATCCGTCGGACAATCCAACCGTGTGTGGGCTTCATCGGACCTTCTATCGAAAATCAGACGGACTTTAGATTTGGAACATGTTTCAAATCTTTCTGACGGACTCGAGTCAGGTCGAAAAATCTGTTCGTCTGTATGCTAGTCCGACGGACAAAAAAGGACACAAGGGCAGCTATTGGCTACTGGCTATGAACGTCCTTATTCTAGTCCCTTCGTACGTCATCACGTTCATACCAACGGACTTTTGAACAGACTTTAGTCCGTTCGTGTGTGGGCAAGTCCGGTCGTCCGAAAGTCCGTCGTAACTCCGTCGAAAGTTCGTCGGAAAGTCAGTCGGAAAGACCATCGGACGTTTGATGCTGAAAAGTCCGGCCGTGTGTACATGGCATTAGGCTCCAAGGGGTTAATATTGAACATTTGGATTTAAACAACAATTGTGCAAGCATCATAGGAAATACAAACACAGTAGCACTATCTATTCATTCTGTGAGTCTTTGCTTTCAGAAAATAAATGCTTTAGTGATGGTCAAGGCCATAATGTGAATTTTATTGGGCAAATAATAAATGTGAAAGTGAAAGGGTTAATCCTTTTGTTACATTCCTGTGTAAACCTTCCCTACATGATGAACGTTCTGCTTTGTTCCGTGGAAGCTAAGATGTATCCCGTTATGAAATTTTCAATTGATTTGTGAAGCTAATAACTTCTCAGAGGATCGTGAAGTACAAAATTTGCTACAGGACTAAAGTTACTCATTAAGAAAAAAAAAACAATGTCGCCTTTACCTGAGGGAGATGAGTATGAGAAATAAGAGCGGCTCCGATGACATTTAAACATTTATTTACCTTTTTGTGTTAAAGGAAACCTGTCATGTGAGAAATATATAGGCTGCCACTGCTGATCTTCAGAAATGCCAATTGTAACTGGCATTTGATCCTGTGGCTCCAATATTCTCTGACTCATCGGTATGGCAGACACTGCCTACTTGATGAACAAAAAAAAAAAAAATGCAGGATAAGTCTCTTGGACAGCACAAAATTCTAAACTGTTTTTTTTTTCTTGGTGAGATTCCCACAGCTTTCATTGAATCTTTATAATCTGACTCATCTATAGACTTTCATTGGTATATCTGGCACACTTACTATGCAAGGATTGTAGTACAGAAAAAAAACAGAAAAACAATAGCAATATTATTTGCACTCTATCACATTCACATCGATGTTGATGAATTCTCTTTAAAGGGTCAACCCACCGAAAAACAAAAGTTTGATAAATGGTTCGTCACCTGCTGGCTGAGATTTTCCTGCTATATTTCCTGGCTCTTCTCCAGCATAACTAGAATTTTGGAATGTTTATAGTCACCAGATGGTTGTACCATTTCTCTTTCTGCATCTCCCATAACAACACTGAAATAAACAGGCAATTTTTATTAATGGCACAAGATTGGAAGCCATGGAAAGTTATAAAAAACTGGTACCCAACCTTTGGCCCCATGGTGCTTGGTATTCAACACTTTGGTTCAAGCAACCATTAGTCAGTGCTTTCACTGCCTAGGTACTTACCTAGGCCTGTCACAATGGATCTTGTTGTTGATATTATAATAAACATAAGGTCAATCATTTATTAGGGGGATGTAAGGGAAAAAGTGTGGATGTGTATGGTCTCTGGCCATCTCCTGTGGCATTTCCACAGTCTCTAGTTGACTCCTGTGTCATGTCCAGAGTTTCTGGCCATCACCTGTGGCATTTCCATAGTCTTTAACTGTATCCTGTGACATGTCCCCACTATCTGCCCATCACCTGTGGCATTTCTATAGTCTTTAGTTGTATCCTGTGACATGTCCACAGTCTCTGGCCATCACCTGTGGCATTTCCACAGTCTCTAGCTATGTCCTATATCATTTCCACAGTCTTTGGCCATCACCCGTGACATTTCCAGTCTTTAGCTGTCTCCTGTGTCATGTCCACAGTCTCTGGCCATCATCCGTGGCATTTCCATAGTCTTTAGCTATTTAGTGTAGTGCGGGCATGTATGGAGTCTGTAATTATAGTAATCCCTATAGCATGTCCACAATCTCTGACTATCTCCTGTGGCATGTTCACATGTCTGTAGTTTCTGACCATCTCATGCAGTATGTCCACAATTTCTGATCATCTCCTGTGCCATGTCCACAGTCTAAAATGTTGTCTGTTGCATGTTTACAGTCTCTGACCAACTTCTGTGGCACGTCTGCAGTCTCTGAGCATCTCATAGTGCATGTCCACAGTCTTCAGCTGTTTCCAGGGGCATGTCTTCAGGCTCTTACCATCTCCTGTGACATGTCTGCAGTCTTTAACCTTCTCCTAGGCCATGTTAACAGTCCCTAGCTGTTTCCTGTGGCACGTCTACAGTCTATGGCTGATTTGATATATAAAAAGCCATATACAGCCAAGAACTCCTAATAGTGTAACTTTGCTATTAATAGGAAAATTATAAAAACATGCTTTAGTTCCATTAATATCTAGAGTGTTTAGAGTACTATGCAGACCTTGCATCAACTGACAACAATGGATCTTAGAAAACAGGTATTTCAAACCTAATGACATCACCTCCTCCATCTGAAATGTTTCATCAACAAAGACTTCCTCAGGGGCTACTCCATGTGTCTGCATATAGAAAAATACTATACAAGACTGATACAGAGAAAGACCAACTGAGTCTCATTTGTTTTTCCTTTTTTTATTTTTTTTTACATTTTTCTCTGATCTATGATTATCTTAAGCATGTTTAAATCAATGTACTGTTGAGTGACTCACTTAGAAGTCTCTTCCAAGCTTTCAGTACTCTTTCAGTAAAGTAACATGACTTTTGAACTTTTTTTCTGCTTGTTTAAAGTCATCCGCTTATGAGCTCAGTATCTTATTCAAAATGCTGAGTTTTAGAGTGCCCCAGAAACCCTAAAATGTTTGGCACTCAGTTATGCCAATTCTGACTTTGGTTAGTAAAATGTTAGCCTGCCCTGTCTACCTCTTGCACCAAATGAATGGATGCTAAGACCACCCATCATAATGATTACCCAGTAGTGAGGCACAGGTGGAAAAGGGGAGCAGGCCAAACATGAGCTCCCATGATAAAGTCAATATTTGCAATTTTGCATAACAAGACACCTGTAGATTTGGCAGCCTCCTTTTGCTTTAAAGTGTAAGTTCATCTTTAGCAACATTTCCTAAAAATCCTCCAATGCAATTTCATATCTTCTGAATAGTGTGAAACAGTGCTCTTCTTGTTTCAATACTGCGTCTTTTTCCATTATACATGCAGCTGTAGGGAGGGGGTCTCTCTGCAAAAAATGCTTGCCCCATTACCTCCCTCCATTCCTGCCCTTTGCAAGAAGGACTGCACACTACAATTGTGTGCCCCCTAGTGGGTGCACTGAGCTGTTTAAACTGCATGCTCTCTCCTCCTGTAATTGTAGTGGCTGAATTCAACTACAGAAGATGTGAACGCACTGCACGCACATGCACCTTTAATGACCCAGAACAATTGCTACTAAGCTCAGCTAGAGAAGGAGAGAGCACAATGTACACACACTCAGTTTGAACAGCCAATGGCCCAGAGTGACCACTAGGAGGCACACAATTGTAGTGTGCAGTCTGTCCTGCAAATGGCAATAAGGAGGAGGTTCGAGGGGCCAGTGGTTTTGAAAGGCCCCCCACAGCTGCATGTGTAATGGGAGAAGTAGCAGCATTTGATACCGGAGAAATGCTGGTATGAAGATATGGAATGGCATACAGGGATTTTGGAAAATGGTTGCTTAACTGCTTGCCGTCCGCTGGCTGTCATATGACGGCCAGGCGGCACGGCTCTCGTTCTGGGAGGGCGTCATATGACGCCCTCGCCATCTCGGCCCACTGTTTTGCTGGGGACTTGGCCGCGTTGTTCGCCGGGCACCCGCGATTGTCCGGTAACACGGCAAGACCGTGGATCTGTGTGTGTAAACACACACACACACAGATCCACGGTCCTATCAGAGGAGAGGAGACCGATGGTGTGTTCCCAGTACAGAGGAACACCGATCGGTCTCCTCCCCTTGTGAATCCCCTCCCCCTACAGTTAGAATCACTCCCTAGGAACATAATTAACCCCTCGATCACCCCCTAGTGTTAACCCCTTCCCTGTCAGTCACATTTATACAGTAATCAATGCATTTTTATAGCACGGATCGCTGTATAAATGTGAATGGTCCCAAACATGTGTCAAAAGTGTCCGATATGTCTGCTGCAATATCGCAGTCATGATAAAAATTGCAGATCGCCGCCATTACTAGTAAAAAAAAAAAAAAAAAAATAATACTATAAATCTATCCCCTATTTTGTAGACGCTATAACCTTTGCGCAAACCAATCAATATACGCTTATTGCGATTTTTTTTACCAAAAATATGTAGAAGAATACATATCGACCTAAACTGAGGAAAACATTTGTTTAAAAAAAAAATTTGGATATTTATTATAGCAAAAAGTAAAAAATATTGTGTTTTTTTCAAACTTGTCACTCTTCTTTTGTTTATAGCGTAAAAAATAAAAACCGCAGAGGCGATCAAATACCACCAAAAGAAAGCTCTATTTGTGGGGAAAAAATGATAACAATTTAATTTGGGTACAGTGTTGTATGACTGCGCAATTGTCATTCAAAATGTGACAACGCTGAAAGCTGAAAAATGGCTTGGGCAGGAAGGGGGTGAAAATGCCCTGTATTGAGATGGTTAAACTGAACATAAGCATTAGGGTTGATTTACTAAAACTGAAGCATGCAAAATCTGGTGCAGCTGTGCATGGCAACCAATCAGCTTCTAACTTCAGCTTGTTTATATAAGCTTTGACAATAAAACCTGGAAGCTGATTGGTTTCTTTACAGAGCTGCACCAGGTTTTGCACTCTCCAGTTTTAGTAAATGAATGAATGAATGAATGAATGAATGAATGAATGAATGAATGATTTGTAGAGCGCTGCAATTGCGAACTGAATCGCCTCAAGGCGCTAGATGTATTCTCTGTAGCCAGCTTCTAGAAAAGGAAGGTCTTTAGTTTTTTCCTGAAGGCCTGGTGGTTTTCTTCCATGCGGAGGTTGGTTGGGAGAGCATTCCATAGGCGAGGTCCTTGGACTGCAAATCTACGTTCTCCCTTTGCTTTGTAGCGGTATTTGGGAATGAGGAGGAGGTTTTGGTTAGCTGATCGAAGACTGCGAATCGGTGTGTAGTGTTTTATTTTTTCCCGGAGATATTGCGGAGCGTTTCCTTGTATGCATTTATGGGTGAGGCAGAGGGTCTTGAATATGATCCGGTTCTTCACAGTTAGCCAATGTAGGCTTTTTAGGGATGGGGAGATGGATTCCCAGGGCTTTTTTCCTGTTAACAGTCTTGCCGCCGTGTTCTGCATGAGTTGCAAGCGCGCAAGCTGATATTGGGGTAGACCTACGTAGAGGGAATTTGCGTAGTCGAGTCGGGAATTGATGATCGTTCCCACAACTGCCGCTTTGTCCTCTTCTGGGATGAAGGGGATGAGTCTGCGAAGCAGGCGGAGGAGGTGGTGGGATCCGCTCACCACCGATCCTATTTGTGCATCCATTGTCATTCCTGAGTCAAAGATGACTCCGAGACTCTTGACTTTGGTGCTGGGCGAGATGGTCTGTCCGAGGATGGGGGGTGGTGTCCACGGAGTCTTAATTTTGGAATTTTTGTTGGCTTGCAGGAGAAGAAGTTCTGTTTTTGATTCGTTAAGTTTGAGGGAGCTAGCGGTCATCCAGTCATTGATTAAAGTGAGGCATTTCTGTAGTTGCTGATGATGATCTTTTTGTCCATTAATGCGAAGGTAGAGTTGGGTGTCGTCTGCGTATGAGTGGAAGCAGAGGTCCGTTTTCCTGATGATATTGAGAAGCGGGCGGATGTAGATGTTAAATAGCACTGGTGACAAGGGTGAGCCCTGAGGGACTCCACAGGAGACTGCCCGAGATTCCGAGGTGAATGTTCCCAGTTTCACTGTCTGAGAGCGATTCTCTAAGAAGGATGTAAACCATTTTAGGGCAGAATCTGTGGCTCCTGCAACTTCTGAGAGGCGGACAAGTAGAGTATTGTGGTCCACTGTATCGAATGCTGCACTGAGGTCTAACAGTACCAGAAGACTCGGTTCCCCGTCATCTGCTGCTTCGAGGGCGTCGTCCCATATTTTGAGAAGTGCTGTTTCTGTGCCATGGCCTGGGCGGAAGCCTGATTGCAGAGGGTCCAGGAGGTGGTGTGTCTCCAGGTGGTGTTGTAGCTGCTGTACTACTGTTTTCTCTATAATCTTGGAGATGGTGTTGAGGCTTGTTATTGGTCTGCGGCAGTTAGGGTCTTTAGGGTCGAGATTAGGTTTCTTTAGCAGGGGTTTGACGATGCCTTGCTTGAGGGAGGTTGGCACAGTCCCTTCTTTGAATGATTGATTTATGAGATGTGTTAGGGTGGGGGCCAGGATGTCGGAACATTCTTTGAACAATTTGGTGGGGATGATGTCGTTCGGTGATGTGCTGTCGCGAAGGCTTCCGATGATGTTTTTAGTCGTGTCCGTGGTGATTGGGGCCAAAAAGAACTTCGGTGGTTGAGTGATGTTCGTGTCGATATCCTCTTTTTGCATTGGTTGGGTGAGGTTGGTTGTTATTTTCTGATGAATTGCTTTCCGAATGTTGTCGATTTTGTCGATGAAGAAATCTGATAACTCATTGCAGAATTCTTGGGTATCGTTTGCAGGGGGCTCTAGGCAGGTCGGGTTCATTGATTGAGCAACTATTTTGAAAAGTTCACGTGGGCGGTTTAAGGCGGATGAGATGGTGTCTGCAAAATGTTCTTTTTTGGCTTTGAAGATTGCCTTGTGGTATTTCACCGTGAGTGCTTTGTAGTTAGCATGGTTTTCCTTGGTGGGATTTCTTCTCCAAGTTCTCTCAGATCTTCTGCGTTCTTGCTTGAGTAGGGTGAGAGTGCCATTAAACCAATTCGAGTTTTTTGTGCGGACGGGTGTTCTGCGTTTTGGCGCCACGGAGTCTGCTGTTTGTAGTAAAACATTGTTTAGGGAGTTGAGTGTTTGTTCCGTTGAGAGGTTTGGGTTTAGCAGAAGAATTTTGCTCGACAATGTAGTTTTGAAGAGTTCAGAGTGTAGTTTCTTCTGAGATCTTTTCCAGTGTGTTGCTATTGCCCGTTTCTGTTTTTGGAGGGTGGTGTTAGTGGTGATTTTGAATTTGATAGCATGGTGGTCCGTCCATGGTAGTGGGGTGTTGTTCAATACGTCGATGTCCATATTCTGTTTGAAGATGAGATCTAAAGTGTGTCCTGAACCATGCGTAGGAGCATTTATCAGTTGTTGCAGGCCAAGTTCTTCCATTTGGTTAACGCAGGCGGTTGCAATAGGGTCTTGGGCGGAGTTTGCCCACAGATTGAAATCCCCAAGTACCAGAAGGTTTTTGGTTTTCAAGGTGTGCATTGAGAAGAATTCAGTGAGCGGTGTGAGGAGATTGGTCTTTGGTCCTGGTGGTCTGTAGCATAGTAGTATGTGAATGGTGTCTTGAGGTGTTGTTTGAAGATGCAGTGAGAGTGTTTCCATGAAAGGCACTGAGTTCTGTAAGTTTGGTTTGGTGAACCCCAGGTGCGATTTGAAAATCACTGCAAGACCTCCTCCTTTTTTTCCAATTCTATGCTCAGATATGATACTGTAGTTCTTGGGCACCAATTCAGTCAGGATGGTGTTGCAGTCGGAAGTTAGCCAGCTTTCTGTAATGAAGAGGCAGTCTATGTTGTTTTCGATGATGAAATCGCGGATTTCCAGCCTGTGCTTGACTGCAGATCTGGTGTTGATCAGGGCGCATGATAGTTGTTGTGGTTGGATCGGTGTCTCTCTGCCTTTGATGGTTGATTGTGGGTTGGTCCTTAGTAATTGTTCTTTTTTTAGTCTTTTTTGCGTGGTGGTTGGTAAAGTTGCGGCCGTGTTTCTTAGCCTGTGGAGGGTGTCTGCTGTGTACTTGAAGTTGCACATGATGCTGAAGGCGGCGTTGCTAGAAAAGAAATTTGTATGACGAAGGCACTGGTGTGGCGATGATAGCCTTGCAGGGGGATGGAGGGATCGGATGGCTGACCACTGCTCTGGAGTGGTGAGAGTGACGGCTGAGTGTTGGAGCGGAGGTACTAGAGGGCGGTGGGCTGCCCACCTCCCTCTCGTTGATCCAGAGGAAGGCAAAAAAAACCCCTGGCTGCGTAGGCCAATAGTGCAGTCGAGGAAAAAATTCCTTCCTGACCCCCCCGAGGGGCGATCGGACAAGGGCCCCTGGATCAACTTCTCGAGTGCCCCGGAGCTTACCTGTGCTGAAAGTCCCGAGGGTGAAGGAGGGGGACCTGGTGCGGTAGGTGGTGCGGTGGCTGGGTCTCAGGCGATTTGAGGTAGACTGGCCCCCGGTGAATCTCTAGTGCCCCCGCAGTGTGGTCCAGTAGCAGGAGGGGTGATTCCCGGTGCAGAGGGGGACGGGGCTCTGTTGAACAACAGTGAGGGGGTTGTGGTGGCAAGCTGACTGGGCTAGGCTGCAGCCGTGGTCTGTCTCACCGACTCTAGCGGCTAGAACGTGGTGATTGAGACCGGGGCTGCGGTGGGGCCACAGAGGGGGGGGGGTCTGCTGAGTAGATGGACTAGGGGGTAGTAGGTCCAATCGGGCGGTGGTGTGGCTGGGGGCTGATGGCCTCAGGAGGGGGTCCTCGGATGCTGCACCGTTGGCACTGGGTGTACCAATATGGCCGCCGGCTGGGCCCAAGCCGTGGCTGGCCGGTAGAGGGAGTACCAAGATGGCCGCCGGCTAGGCCCGAGCCGCGGGCTGTCCTGGCGTTGTTGCCCGACCCGTCCGGTGAAGATGGTCAGTAGGGAGGGGTGCGGATCCGCCGGAGCGGCTGGTCAGTAGAGGGGGACGGTAAGTGCTGTACCTGCGGAGGGTCCCGAGCGGCCGGCCGGCTGACTAGGCAGAACAGCAGCTGACTAGGCGGCGACCGGATGGGTAGGGGGGACCGGCAGAATGCTGCAGGGGGAGAAGTGGAGAGGTGCGGGCTAGCCTGCCGGGGGCGGCCGGAGCCGCGAAGTGTCCTGAGCGGCCGACCGGCTGCTGAAGGTGGCCGCCGGAGAGTCAGAGGGGAGAGGGACTGGCGTGGTGGTCCAGGGGGGGCTGGGCCGGAGCCGCGGGGTGTCCTGAGCGGCCGGCCGACTAAGAACGGCGTCTGAAGTAGATCTGACGGTAGGGGGATAGGAGGGGGGAGTGGGTTGGAAGGGGGGGGGGGGGGAGCCGAGGAAGGGGCGGCCAGTGGCCGAGCTCTTCACGGAGCTCTTCACGGAGCTGCTAGACAGAGGTCTGCTCAACAGAGTGTCAGCACAGAGTGTCAGTCTCAGATGCCTTCAGCTGCTGGTGGAGCAGAGTAGGTTCACTTTAAATCCCCATCATCTAAACATTACTTTTAGGCAGTCTGGCCCTTTCGAATGCAGGCAAAAACATATTTATTCAATTCACTAGATGGAATTTAAATCTATTTCCTCATTGCAATTCCAATCCGCACGTGCAGATTCGTTGACAATTGCATGTCCTACAAACTCAATTAAGAGAAGCTGTCACCTTACAGATATTTTGAAGCATCTTAAAAGAAGGGGGGAAAAATGTCATTTAATAATTTGAAATGTGGCAGTAGGATGTTTTCTGCTTTGCTTTTTCATACGTTTATATCTAATTTTGTTTTGCTGGAGTAAATAAACATAGAATTGATGTATGGCTTTCTCTAATGTTATTTCTTAAGCGAACCGGAACAATAAAATGAAGTAGTGCCGTGGGAAACAAAGGGATCGTTTGTTATCGCTTTGACGAAAATGTCACATTTTCTCCTTTTCTCCTTTGCCGATATTTAAGAAGCACCTTCATCTAAATACGTGCTTCAGTGCATTTACAAATGCTTTCAAGGACAAAGACACAGTTATATTAGTGCTGAACTATTCGTTAGTGAAACAATAAACGGAATGGAATAGAAAGCCCATATTAAAATGATTTTTTTCTGCTCAGTTTTTTTTTCTTTCTAACCAGATCTACTGTTGCTGAAATTTCAGTTTTGTCCTTTGTTCTCCTCTTATAATGGAAGCTGCACTCAACTCCACTAAAGTGTACCTTTTTTCTGTGTGTGGTTAAATCAGATTTAAATCCTAACTGGATGACATTTAGCTTGATAAAGCACTGTATATTTAATAAACAATTGGCATGTTTTTTTTTCTTTTAAAAAATGCTGTTTTCATTTTTTTAATCTTTTATTGCATTTGAGTGCTGCTGATCTACTCTGGCCTTTTTTTACCACTTCTTGTCCATACTTACTCCAGAGGCAGCTGCGTGCCATTGCTCTGGGCCAACATTATAATAGTGATAATAGCAAAACAGGTCTGCCCATTGAGCATCAGTAAATCTTATAGTCTCCACTTGAAGCCTATGCAATAGAGCACAGTTTTCCAAACTTATCTCTGGCTGAAATCCAAACTAGTGCTCTTTTTTCAATCACCTGCTGGACATTCCTGATGATGCAGGAGCACAATTGGGAAACAGGAACAGATCTTTGTCATCCTATAACAGGAAGTGAATAACCCAAAAATGTAGGGTTGCTTCTTTGAAAAAACTAACATATGCAAATAGTGGTGGAGATCCCCTATTCCAGATAGCAAGGATAACTTGCCACAAATTTGTGGCAGTGTTGAATTGTAAATCTGTTAACTTGCTGCACATTTTCACTGGCAGGTTGTACACTTCCAGAGCACTTGAAGCACAAGTTCTAGCTGACACTTTTCCAATTTGTAGCGCATTTGCGTGGCAAGTCTCTAGCAAGAGCAAAGTTGCAGTGGTGAGTCTACAGCAAGAGCTCTGCAAGTCTACAGTATAAAAATTCAGCCACAGTGACCCCTGTGGTGGGATGACTACAGCACAACATAACTGAACCAGAACTTGCAGTAGACTTGCAGAATGTTTGCAAGGAAAAATGATCTGGAGTTATACAGATTGTGCAACAAACTTGTGAAGCCTGGCAAGTCTAGCAATAGATTAGCAAGTCATTTTCAAACTTGCAGCACAATTGCTTGCTATCTGGGATTTGAATGTGAATCACCAGAATGATATCCAGCTTATGGTGCTGAAACCTTAAGAACTGGTATATACAGTAACTCAAATAAAAAAAACTAAGTGTACTGCAAATGTGATATATAGAGCATATAAACAACTTTTCTGTATATTGTGCATAAAAGAACACTATAAAACTACAGAGTACCATATGTGCAATACCATATAAACTTAGCACATATCTACTTATATACTTCTAACAAACAGCACTTCAAAACAATTTCTCTTTCAAATATTTTATTGAGTATTACAAGGTAAAATAGAATTCGTATATTAATAACATATGGGGTAATACAATGAGAATAAGAACAGGTAATTAGGTTTCTCCGAAGAAAAGTACTTCAAAACAATTTCATGTATGTATGTCTGTAGAGTCTCCAGCGCTGATGAAATAAACTCTGTGACATGAAAAACAGTCCTCTAAAAAATGTGCTTCTCAATCTCATACGATGAGGTATCCAATTACACTGCACCATGTGATATCCACCACCAGCAATCCTATGCGCTCACCTCCATGTTAGACCTCAGAGGGTCACTGCTCGCCTTCCCCACCCTGGGGGCAAATCCACTGGTATAGGATATTGTCTGCTTCTGCTTCAATAAGTTGGATAAGCCAGCAAACAAGGATGAAATAGAATCAAAAAAGATCAACATCGTATTTTAATGTATTAAAAGATTAAAAACCCCAAATTTGCACTTACGTGGAACAGTGCACTTTAACTACTTCCGGACCACCGCATGCCGATATATGTCCTAAATTTGAAGAGGAATATCATTGTTATGGCAGCAGCTAGCTGCCATAACCCTGGCATCCTCTTCTTCAGTGGGCGGTGCGGTTTCCAATAATAGTGGTCTCTGCGGCGGATTCGCTGCAAGACCACTTTTATCGGCGGTGCTTAATGGAGCCGTCGGTAGCGGTGGAGGCGATCTGATGCTTCTCCTTCCTGGGTATGGAGACGAGTTAGGGGGAAGATGGCCCCCACCTGTCTCCATACAATTGCAGGGCGGAAGCGACGTCAAAATGTCCCTTACGCCCATAGCTAAAAAGGTACATTTTTTTTTTTTCAAATGACAACATTTTTTTTTTTTTTTTTTTTTGCATCTTAGTGTAAATATAAGATCTGAGGTCTTTTTGACCCCAGATCTCATATTTAAGAGGTCCTGTCATGCTTTTTTTCTATTACAAGGGATGTTTTCCCTGTAATAGAAATAAAAGTGACACAATTTTTATTTTTAAAAGAACAGTGTAAAAATAAAAGGTAAAATAAACGAGCTCGCGTGCAGAAGCGAACGCATACGCGAGTAGCACCCATATATGAAAACGGTGTTCAAACCACACACGTGAGGTATCGCCACGATCGGTAGAATGAGAGCAATAATTCTCATCCTATACCTCCTCTGTGGCTCAAAACATGCAACCTGTAGATTTTTTTAAACCTGGAGATTTTTTAGGGTAAAAGTTTGTCGCCATTCCACGAGCGGTGCATTTTTGAAGCATGATATGTTGGGTATCAGTTTACTCGGCTTAACATTATCTTTCACAATATAAAGAAAACTTTGGCTAACTTTACTGTTGTCTTATTTTTTAATTAAAAAAATGTATTTTTTCCAAAAAAAGTGTGCTTGTAAGACCGCTGCACAAATACAGTGTGACAGAAAGTATTGCAACGACTGCCATTTTATTCTCTAGGGTGTTAGAAAAAAAATGTTTGGGGGTTCTAAGCAATTTTCTAGCAGAAAAAAATGTTTTTAACTTGTAAACAATAAATCTCAGAAAGAGGCTCAGTCCTTAAGTGGTTAAACGGTACCCATGGATATATGGCTTGTGGGTATACAACAAGCCATTGTGTATCACAATCTTAATTACTGTGTCCATTTTTTTACAATTTTAATCCTAAATACCATCTCTGATGTGAGGTCACGTAACATTCCTCTGCTCTCCTTCCTTAATCTAAGGAATGCGGAGGGAAGGGGTGAGATAACCCTCTAATGTCAGCCAGCCAGCAGAGGTCACATGACCGCACATCGGTGCTGTGAGAGGAGGTATTTAGGATAAGAATTCCAAAAAACGGACACACGGTACTTTAGATCTTGATAAAACTGAGGGGATGGCAGTTATTTATAAATTATATTTTCAAGCCACAGGGAAGAGCAGCAGGAGGGGAGGGACGGGAAGGAGATCGCTCTCACACACAGGCTTCGAAACTAACAGGCAGGGAGGGAGAGTGAGAGACTCAGAGCAGAGAGCGGGATGACAGAGGCACGTAAACTGACTACGGTATTATGGATCAGCAGCCATGATTACCGTGGTCAGCACGCACAGGGGGACACAGGAACAGGCAGGATCAACCAGGTATTTTACATCATACAATGTGACAAATTACACGGCACAAGCACTGTGCTGTTTAACATGTTTTAAAGGAACAGGATCTGTTTTTTTGTGTGTTTTTTTTTAGGGTTACACTTTAAATTCAAAGTACAGTTATCATAGAGGCCAACTCCAAATGTATTTGTAGGAAAAGACATTCTTGTGTTGTGCTCTTTTTTTTTTAAATAAGTACTGATGCACTGAAGGAGATGTCTAGAATATGCTGACTGACAAGCGAGCACTGTGGGCACATAGGATGTTTCTACAAAAATCTGTACCTGCAAAGCACTGTTCACGGAGCCTTACGGCAGTCAGAAAACCGCAATAATTTCTAAATGTGTAGGAATATCTCTCACAGCCTGTACAGGCATCAGTGTAGCAGAAGTGGTGATGATAGTTATCATAAAGTTATTTCAGGTGATAAAAGGTTAGGTTTGATTTTAAACTTAGATGGTGAGTACAAAATTTATGATAATAGCTCCAGGTTCTAAATGCAAAATTTGTGGGGATTTTTTTGCTGTTTGTAGATTTGGCCTCTGACATCTGTTACTTACCTATGTCAAAGACCATCAAACACATTTTGGCACATATTGAGAGTCACTGATGTGCATTGCCTACCTGTCCAATATATGAACTCAGCTTCCTATTTATTGAATTTCATATATCCTGGACCCCTGTGCAGCCAAGAGCATGTTTTTTTTTCATTGATTATCTGTAAAAACTATTACATTAGAAATGACTGCGGAGGTCAAACTTAAAAAAAAAAAACATTTAGAAACCCTTGCTGATCACAGTTATCCATACAGTGTAACTAATCACAAGAACAACAAATGAACTATATTGCAGCTTACCAGTCCTTAGATATGGTGTATGCATTAGTTTTTGCTTGATTTTCACCTGGTGACACACCTATTCTAGGGTCACCCTTGAACTCTCCCCAACAATAGGGGGTGGAGTTTTGCAGTCTACAGAGATAGCTGGGAACACTAAACCCATATCTTAAAATAAATTTTAATGAATGGTGTATTACATGCTGTTCATACTCAGTCACTATGGGATTTGTTTTCTGTATTTTGCAAAAAACCTGCCCGATTCTGCAGTTTTTTATCTCCACCTTCTGTCCATGTCCCCAATTCAGGTAGAGATTTAGTGAGAGTCTATGCTGGGCATTTCCTCCTATCACATCTGAGCAGCCCATGTGACTAAAGAGTCATACATGTGGGTGTATACACAGTGGTAAATGACAGCCCACTCCCTCCCTCCTCCTCAATGGCCATTAGCCAGCTAACACAATGGAGTGGAAGATTACGTGTAGATTGATGGAGGCTTCACCTCCTTTTAATCCTAAGACACAGGCTGGAGGGACGTGACAGAGTCTGTGACAGGAAGAAATCTACTCACACCATGTTATTGCCAAAAACAAATAAAGATTTTATTGATACATATTTGTATGAAAATTTAAAATAGTTTATTGATATTAATTATTTATTTTTACTTTGTATTCCAAAGGCTGTTTTTTTTTATTATGAAAGTGTGAGCAGCAGCAGAGGACTAGAAGCTCCTTATGCTTATGTTTCCCTGCAGACAGACTGTCACTGTATATCGATAAGGAAAAAGGTCCTTGAATGTTATTTTTATCATATTATATTATAATTACAGTACCATCATCCATATACAGAAACAGAAGAGACAATGTAAATTAAACAGTGTGTGTTTAGTATGACTTTAACGGATAAAAATCAGCACAGATAGAGAGCAAAGGATGCTATCATCTCGCAAGATTTCTGGCAGGATCAACAGATTTTTTTTTTCCATTAATTGAACAGATGAACAAAATGCTTTTTAATTGTATTGCATATTGTTGTATTTATCAAACCAAAGGTAGCAAATAAGAGAAGTTAATTGTTAAGCTTTAAATACATCTTAAAGGGTAAGTTTACCTTTTCACAAAAAATGAAAAAGTGAACTAACTCCAAATATCTTGGCCACCCCTCTGGACCCTGCTGCGCATAACCACTGTGATGCCCTGTGCTGCTGGTGTAGAGTTCCATATAAAGCAATTAGGCATGGGCCCCTCAGTTCGGTTTGTACCAGAACACCTCGAACAGGCAAAAAGTTCTAGTGAACATGCAAACCCTATTAAAGTCTATGGGACACAAACATGAAAAATCAAAAGTCCTAATTTTAACCGCTTATATGCAAGTTATTGTCATAAAAAGTGTATGGGGAGCCGGGTTCTGCCATAGGGGACATGTATCAATGCAAATAAAAGTTTTTAAAACAATAGTTTTTTCAGGAGCAGTGATTTTATTAATGCTTAAAGTGAAACAATAAAAATGAAATATTCCTTTAAATATCGTGCCTGGGGGGTCCCCTTAGTCTTCCTGTAAAGAGGCACATAAGTGCGATGTGTGCGACAGTGCCGCAGCAATAATGACATTTCTAAAGGAAAAAATAAATAAACTTGCTTGCGGCTGTAATGTATTGCCGACTCCTGGCAATATAGATGAAAAATCAATGAAAAAATTAATTAATTATGAACGCCATAATTAAAAAAAAATTACGTGCCCCCCCAAAAACATCCCAGCATGCAGCTTGTAGGTCAGGACAGCAGGGGATAGAGCGGATAGCACCCCACCAAACCATACCAGGCCACATGCCCTCAAATGGGGGGGGTGGGTGCTTTGGGGCAGGGGCCCCTGCAAGGGCCACTTCCCGACAACCCTGGGCTGTGGTTGTCAGGGTCTGTGGGAGGGGGGCTGATCAGAATCTGGAAGCCCCCTTTAATAAAGGAGATCCCAGATCCCGGCCCCCCCCCCTATGTGAATGGGTATAGGGTACACTGAAAACAAAAAGTGTCTCGATGTCAATGCCGATGGACCCAAAAAATTTAAAAATTAAAAACTCCGCCTCCATGGGAGGCCTCCCAGCGACTGCTGTCTTTTCGCTTTGACAGCTCTTATATAGGCAACCGGATGACCCCGCCCCCTCTGACGTCACATGACGTCACATGAATCAACAATGCAACCATCAGTCCCTCCCCTCACACCAGGGTGCTAGGTGTAATCCTAGACTCTGACTTGTCATTTCAGCCTCAAATCCAATCGTTGTCAAAAGTTTGTAGAATTCCCCTCCGTAACATCTCTAAAATTCGCCCCTTTTAACAAATGAAACCACCAAGCTCCTTATTCACTCTGTTATCTCTCGCCTTGACTATTGCAACTACCTTCTCAATGGTCTGCTTCTCCATAGGCTATCCCCTCTTCAGTCTATCATGAATGCTGCTGCCAGACTTATCCACCTTACCAACCGCTCAGTGTCTGCCAACCCTCTTCTCCAATCCCTACACTGGCTCCCAATCACCCAGTGAATTAAATTCAAAATACTAACCACAACATACAAAGCCACACAACTCTGCCCCAAGCTACATCACCAATCTAGTCTCCAAATATCACCCAAATCATCCTCTCCGCTCTTCTCAAGACCTCCTACTCTCAAGCTCTCTCGTCTCCTCCTCTCATGCTCGTCTCCAGGATTTCTCCAGAGCCTCTCCCATCCTCTGGAACTTGCTGCCTCCACCCGGCCGGCTACCCCCTACTCTTGCTACCTTCAGGCAGTCCCTGAAAACTCTCTTCAGAAAAGCCTATCATATCTCTAACTAATCTTTTACCACGTCCATCAGCTCATTCCCCACAGTTACAACCTTTTGCACCGCCTGCTCCACCCTATTAGATTGTAAGCTCTTCTGAGCAGGGCCCTCTTAATCCTCCTGTATTTTATTATATTATAACTGTATTGTCTCCCTTTTATATTGTAAAGCGCTGCGTAAACTGTTGGCGCTATATAAATCCTGTATAATAATAACATGAAGTCAGAAGGGGGCAGGGTCACTCGGTTACGTCACCGGGTGGCCCCGCCCTTGCCTATATAACAGCTGTCAAAGCCAAAAGACAGCAGTCGCCGGGAGGCCTCCCATGGAGGCAGAGCTTTTTTTATTTTTTCTATTAAAAAACATAATAATATTATTCTTGCTATCACTAGAAAAAAAAAGCCTTTTAAAATTAGTTTGCAATAACTCCATCAGTATCACCAGCAAAGCAGCTTCATTATTATCCCATTAAAGAAGAAAAGAATTGTGCGCTGCATTTGGAGATTTCATAATTTGCCACGTCACAAATGTTAATTCTCCATTACAAACGCTAGTTTACAAGACCGACCGCTTCTGCTACCGAGCATGCTTGTTTGTACTTCGGACTTTTGTCCGACGGACTTGTGTACACACGATCGGAAAATCCAACAACACACATTTGTTGGCGGAAAATTTGAAGACATGCTAGCCAACATTTGTTGGCGGAAAGTCCGACAATTGTCCAATGGAGCCTGACATCAAACATTTCCCGTCAGAAAATCCAATCGTGTGTACAGGGCTTTAAAGTAAAAAAGCTGCCTAAGACCAGTCACTACACAATGACTTCTGATACCCAGAGATGCCTCTTCTGTACCCTCTCTGATTTGGTTTGACTGTGGTCTGACATGTCTTATTCCTGCTAACTTCCAATCTACTGTCAGACTTTCACGTACCTGACTGACGAACCCGATATAGCAGGGGGAGGCCTCCCGTATGTATCTGGTTCCTGGCCCCTGATAGGCACGGGAGCACAGAGTGATATGAGAGCCTGGCGGGTGACTTGTGAGGCTAAGGCCCAAGATCCTGGTGCAAGCAGATGGGAGGTACTTGGCAGGCTGAAGCACAGTTTAACTGGTGCAGAGCAAGAGCAGGGCAGGCAGGTCCGGTCACAAGAAGAGTTGGCAGCAGGCGGTCAGCACAGTACAGAGGAGCAGGCAGATTCAAAGTCCAGGTCACAGGCAGGGTTGGCAGCAGGCGGTCAGCACGAAACAAGGGATCAGGCAGGTTCAAAGTCAAAGGCAGGCCGGGGTCAGATGCAGGCAGATAGCAGGGGAGAATCCAATAGACAAGCTGGGTCACAGGGAGCTCAGACGTTCAGGCAGGTAAACAGGAAGTACAGGAACAGGAAGCTGAAGATCGGACAGCACCGAGCACAATGCACCAGCAGACTAAATAGGGCGATTGGCACCAAACACCGTGCGCACGCGCCGACGTGCACAGGCGCGCGCGCGCCCGCATGGTGGAGCGCCAGCGCGGGCCGGCATGAAGCGGCGCACACCAGAGTGCCCAACGACAATCCTGCTCTGGGATCCTCTCTGACAGTGCCCCCTCCTTAAGGGCAGCCTCCGGATGCCCAGATGGGCCAGTCTATCCGTGTGGGTATTCCAAAAATCTCTTAAGAGTTCTTCAGCGTGCAGATTGTTTTCCGGTTCCCAAGAATTATCTTCTGGTCCATACCCCTTCCACTTGATTAGGTACTGGACTTGATTGTGTCTCTTCCTGCAGTCCAGGATTGCTTCCACCTCAAACTCTTCCTCATTGTTGATAATTACGGGTTCAGGCGGGCCAGTATTATGACCCGGGAAGGAATTGGGAGTAACAGGTTTAAGCAAGGACACGTGGAAGACCGGATGGACCTTCAAAGTATTGGATAAGTCAAGCTCATAGGTCACATCATTGATCTTCCTCTTGACCGAAAAGGGACCCATGAACTTGGGACCCAACTTCCTCGAGGGGCAAGTCATCTTTAAGTTAACAGTAGACAGCCAGACCTGGCTGCCAGGTTCTAACAGGAGTTCTCTTCGCTTCTTCCTGTCATACGTCTTTTTATTGTATTCCTGGGTTCTAGCCATGGTTTCTCGTAGTAACTTATTGTTGGAGATGAAGAAGTTCATTGTTTCGGAGACTGCGGGAATCGCACATTCGGGTAGGGAGCTGGTCAGAAAGGACGGGTGAAAACCGTAGTTTGCAAAAAATGGTGTTTGTTTAATGGCTGAGTGCACAGAGTTGTTGTAGGCAAACTCAGCAATAGGCAAAAGAGAGACCCAATCGTCCTGTGAGAAGGCAGAAAAGCATCGGAGGTATTGTTCTAGCATCTGTTTAGTTCTCTCCATCTGCCCATTCGTCTGGGGATGATAGGCAGACGAGAACACCAATTCAATCTCGAGGGAACTGCAGAGAGCCTTTTTTATCGGAGGGAGCGGGCCAATCCAGGATAGCTGCCACCTTTTGTGGCTCCATCGTAATACCGTTGGTAGAGATGATTAGGCCGAGGAACTGAATGTTCTGGAGTTCAAACTCACATTTTTCCAATTTGGCATAAAGTCCATGCTGCCTGAGCCGGATTAAAACATTCCGGACATGCCTGCGATGTTCAGTGACTGAGGAGGAAAAGATCAGAATGTCATCCAGGTATACTATAACGTATAAGTCCAGGAGATAACAGAAGATGTCATTAACAAAATGTTGAAAAGTCGCTTGCACAGACCGAAGGGCATAACAAGATATTCAAAGTGCCCGAACCTGGTACGGAAGGCAGTTTTCCACTCATCTCCCTCTCTGATGCGAATTAAGTTATAGGCTCCACGGAGGTCAAGTTTGGTGAAGATTTTTGCTGAACCCAGTCTTTGGAACAGTTCCGGCACAAGAGGTAAAGGATAACGATTCTTGATGGTCACTTTATTTAGTTCTCTGTAATCAATGCAAGGCCATAGTGAGTGATCCTTCTCGACGAAGAAAATGCCAGCTCCGGCTGGCGAAGTGGATGGACGGATAAAACCTCTCTTCAGATTCTCATCAATATATACCTTGAGGGTGTCCAGCTCCTGCTCTGTTAAAGGAAAGATTCTTTCAAAGGGAACTTCAGATCCAGGCAAAAGTTCTATTGGACAGTCATAAGGTCTATGGGGCGGAAGGGTCTCTGCCCCCTTTTTACTAAAGACATCAGCAAAGTCCCGATAAGGAGCGGGAATCGCCTGCTGCGATTCAGTGTCAATGTCCAGACACAGGAGTTGATTTGATTTCACAGAAGTGTTGTACAAACAGTGCTGTTGGCAATAACTGGAAAGGAACTTGATTTCCCCCGAAATCCAATCAATGCTGGGGTTATGAGCCTGCAGCCAAGGCATCCCCAGAATAATAGGAAAGAGTGGTGAAGAGATGGCGTCCAGCCGAAGAAATTCCGATGGTGAGTGCTCATGATAGCCAGCAGTGGGATAGTCTCTTGGGTGACCGGACCAGAGCTAAGGGTGGAACCATCAGCAAGGCGGACAGCAAGTCCCTGCGACTTTGGTTGGAGAGGGATGTGGTGATGAGCAGCCAAAGTAAGATCTATAAAGCAGCTGCATGCTCCGGAGTCAATTATGACCGAGACTGGCAGATCCTGTCCTGGAAGCTGGAGAATAATAGAGAGAGCCAGGTGGTTAGCAAGGTTAGGCAAGGCAGGTGCAGACTTAGGAGAAGTTGAAAGGGACTTACATGTCTTGTTAGGGCAAGATCTCACGTAGTGACCCGATTCTCCGCAATACATGCATAGATTATTGACTCGTCGGTGCTGTCGCTCTTCATGAGTTAGAGGTAGATGGTACATGAAGACTTGGGTCTACAGAGCTGGTAACACTGGTAGCACTAGGGACCTTGGGGAGGACCCAGGTGGGACGGAACTGATTGGCGGACCTCTCGAAACGGCGCTCCCTTGGACGCCGATCAATCTGAACAGACAGGTTGATAAAGTCATCCAGAGTTTGGGGTACTCCGACCCATGCCAGTTCATCTTTGAGTGAATCGGATAATCCCATACAGAACTGGTAATGCAGGGCAGCGTCATTTCAGTCCGTATCCAAACTCCAATGCCTGAATTCCAGAACATAGTCTTTGGCGGGTCTACGCCCTTGTTGTAAGGCGTGCAAAGCGGATTCAGCGGTGGCTTTTAACTGGGGGTCCTCATACAACTGAGACATAGCGGCAAAGAAGGTATCCAGGCTATCCAAACAGGTTGACTTTTGCTCCAGAAGACGGTGGGCCCAGGCCTGTGGTTCACCGGACAGGAGAGAAATCACAAAACCCACTTTGGTTGCCTCCAAGGAGAAGGTGCATGGTAGCAAAGCGAAATAAAGTTCGCAGGAGTTGCAGAATGATCGGTATTTACTACGATCACCAGTAAATCTTTCGGGTGTGGGGACCCTGGGTTCAGGGGGTAGCATAACCACAGAGGGTGCAGATGCGAGTCCAGCAGTGGAAGCAACTTGAGGGTTAGCAGGTGAGGACAACACCTGGACTCGTTCTTCCAGTCTAGTATAACCTTCTTGAAGGCTCTTCACAGCTTGTTTGAGACCCGCCAGGTGTCTGCATAGTTCCTCCATGGGAGAGGTCCCCTGCTCAGGCTCGGACATGGCTGTCCGATACTGTCAGACTTTCACGTACCTGACTGATGAACCCGATATAGCAGGGGGAGGCTTCCCATACGTATCTGGTTCCTGGCCCCTGATAGAGCAAACAGAAGGCACGGGAGTGCAGAGTGGTATGAGTGCCTGGCGGGTGACTTGTGAGGCTAAGGCCCAAGATCCTGGTGCAAGCAGATGGGAGGTACTTGGCAGGCTGAAGCACAGTTTAACTGGTGCAGAGCAGGAGCAGGGCAGGCAGGTCCGGTCACAAGTAGAGTTGGCAGCAGGCGGTCAGCACAGTACAGAGGAGCAGGCAGATTCAAAGTCCAGGTCACAGGCAAGGTTGGCAGCAGGCGGTCAGCACGGTACAAGGGATCAGGCAGGTTCAAAGTCGAAGGCAGGCTGGGGTCAGATGCAGGCAGATAGCAGGGGAGAATCCAATAGACAAGGGAGATCAGACGTTCAGGCAGGTAAACAGGAAGTACAGGAACAGGAAGCTGAAGATCGGACAGCACCGAGCACAATGCACCAGCAGACTAAATAGGGCGATTGGCGGCAAACACCGTGTGCACGCCCGCACAACGGCGCGCCAGCGCGGTCTGGCGCGAATCGGCGCACACCAGAGTGCCCGACGACAATCCTGCTCTGGGATCCTCTCTGACATCTACAGCCCACTGAGATTGGCTCAATAGCTAGTCAAGGTAAACTCATTCGATAGGGGTTTACAGTTGGTGGAGCTTAGCCAAGAAGTCGAGGAAACTCAGGTCCCAGTAACAAGCTGAAACTACATCAGAGAGGCCTTTGTGACTTATAAAGGTAATAGCAGGCATCTTATGATGTAAGGATGCTTAGTTGGAAAAGTTTACAATTGAATAAGGCTCACTTTTAGTTGGATTTCGGGCAGATATAAAATACACAAACTAATGCACCTCTGTATAATGTGTTTTAATCCATGCAAGCAGCCCAGATACCAGAATTTGACTTGGCATCAGCCCCTTGCAGTCATGGTACAACTGAGTTCAGACTGGGGGAAGAAGCATCAGAAGGAGCCAGTCAGTTGTGCTGCAGTGTGAAGAGTTTGCTGAGAGCGCAGAGAGTGGAGAGAGCAGAGTGACAGAGAATTATGTCAGTCTGCTGCTTTTCCTTTCAGTCTTTGGGATTGTGTACTTGGGATTGTAAAAATGTTTTCCCCTTTTATTGTTTGAACTAGATTAACTTGTGTCTTTTTTCAACCAGACTAACTATGTGACTAACTACAGTATCTCAGAAAGGGGGTACACCACTCACATTTTTGTAAATATTTTATTATATCTTTTCATGTGACAACACTGAAGAAATTACACTTTGCTACAATGTAAAGTAGTGAGTGTACAGCTTGTATAACAGTGTAAATTTGCTGTCCCCCAAAATAACTCAACACACAGCCATTAATGTCTAAACCTCTGGCAACAAAAGTGAGTACATCCCTAAGTGAAAATGCCCAAATTGGGCCCAATTAGCCATTTTCCCTCCCTGGTGTCATGTGACTCATTAGTGTTACAAGGTCTCATGTGTGAAAGGGGAGCAGGTGTGTTAAATTTGGTGTTATTGCTCTCACTCTCTCATACTGGTCACTGGAAGTTCAACATGGCACCTCATGGCAAAGAACTCTCTGAGGATCTGAAAAAAAGAATTGTTGCTCTACATAAAGATGGCTTAGGCTATAAGAAGATTGCCAAGACCCTAAAACTGAGCTGCAGCATGGACCATACAGCGGTTTAACAGGATAGGTTCCACTCAGAACTCAGAACAGGCCTCGCCATGGTCGACCAAAGAAGTTGAGTGCACGCACTCAGCATCATATCCAGAGGTTGTCTTTGGGAAATAGATGTATGAGTGCTGCCAGCATTGCTGCTGTGGTTGAAGGGGTGGGGGTCAGCCTGTCAGTGCTCAGACCATACGCCGCACACTGCATCAAAACAGTTTGCTGGAGACAAGCAGACTAAGGACATGGATTACTGGAACCATGCCCTGTAGTCTGATGAGACCAAGATAAACCTATTTGGTTCAGATGGTGTCAAGCGTGTTTGGTGGCAACCAGGTGAAAAGTACAAAGACAAGTGTGTCTTGCCTACAGTCAAGCATGGTGGTGGGAGTGTCATGGTCTGGGGCTGCATGAGTGCTGACGGCACTGGGGAGCTACAGTTCATTGAGGTTACCATGAATGGCAACATGTACTGTGACATAGTGAAGCAAAGCATGATCCCCTCCCTTCGGAGACTGGGCCGCAGGTCAATATTCCAACGTGATAGCGACCCCAAACACACCTCCAAGACAATCACTGCCTTGCTAAAGAAGCTGAGGGTAAAGGTGATGGACTGGCCAAGCATGTCTCCAGACCTAAACCCTATTAAGAATCTGTGGGGCATCCTCAAACAGAAGGTGGAGGAGCGCAAGGCCTCTAACATACACCATCTCCATGAAAGAGTGGAAGAGGTCTCCAGTAGCAACCTGTGAAGCTCTGGTGAACGCCAAGAGGGTTAAGGCAGTGCTGGAAAATAATGGTGGCCACACAAAATATTGACACTTTGGGCCCAATTTGGACATTTTCAGTTAGGGGTGTACTCACTTTTGTTGCCAGTGGTTTAGACATTAATGACTGTGTGTTGAGTTATTTTGAGGGGACAGCAAATTTACACTGTTGCTGCACACTCACCACTTTACATTGTAAAGTGTAATTTGTTCAGTGAAAAGATATAATAAAATATTTACAAAAATGTGAGGGATGTACTCACTTTTGTGAGATACTGTATATGTCCAGATAGTAGCTTCTACCCAGCTCTTCTGTGACACTCTTCAGCAAGAAGATCCTTTCCCAGGCCTACTTTCTCCACATATTCACATATTTGTGCGTTTTCCCTTTTGCAGAAACGCACTACAGTCCATTTAAGTGGTTTCCTATGGTACATGTACACATCTATGCATTTTTCAGCTGGTGCATTTTTGGAAAGGGATTATCAGCGGGGTTCCCCCGCTGACAGCGGAATGTAAAAGAAGAATTGCTGGCTAAAAAAAATGAGAAAAATGCAAGGGAGCGGGGCCACCAGGTGACGTCACTCAGGTGGTCCGCCCCTTACCTATTTAAGAACTGTCAAAAAGAAGGAGCGGGCAGTCGGGGGTTAGCCTCCAATGAGTGTGGAGCTCCCCTGCCCCAAAGCACCCCCCCAAAGGTGGGGGCATGCGGCCTGGTATGGTTCAGGAGGAGGGGGGGCGCTTGCTTACTCGTCCGTCCCCTCCCTTTCCTAACCTGCCAGGCTGCATGCTCAGATAAGGATCTGGTATGGATTTGGGGGGGCCCCATGCCATTTTTTTTCTATTCAGGCATGGGGTTCCCTTCCAAATCCATACCAGAATTGAAGGGCCTGGTATGGATCTGGGGGGGGGGCCCCATGCCATTTTTTTTTTTCAAATTTTTTAGTCGCCAATTATTTTTTTGACATTCAGCTGTCAGCAGAAATCCACTGACAGCTGATGAATCATCATTTTTTAAGGATGCGGAAGCCTGGCTTCCCAGCCCGCTCCTTAGAAACCAGTTATATACAGGGCTTATAAAAGGGAAAAAACACACAAATATAAAAAAACACACAATATAAAAACGCAGGTTTAAAAACACAAAATGAACCGGAAAATGTGCCTGAAAAATGCATCAACCACATAGGTGAATCTAGACTCAAGCAGAGAGTGTGAGTTCTTGGGCTCCTAGCACATTCTCCAGCCTGAGGCAAGGTCCAAGCAGAAATACTGCTAAGCATACATCCTGCCCAGCCAGAGCCCAGAAGGAAAGAGAACACTTCAAAAAAGCATCCCAAAGATTTATCATTGCCCAAACCCTATCTCTGAACAAGGACCTCTGGGATTGGTTAGGCCAGATACATGTTCATGACTTAAAGATTGACCACTCCATAATGCTTACTGGAGCCTCCTTCACAGTAACAGCCAAAAGCAATCAACACACTGAGCTTAGGGGAGACCTACAGAGCCTAGAAAAAAGTAATCAACAGCTCAGACTGGCTTAGCTTAGCAACATAACTAACATAACATAACTACTTTACATAAGTAAATTAGAGACACAACAGCATAGGTTAGGGTCACTTAATAACCTTTATATTTTGTTCACCGCTCTTATGCCCCGTACACATGGTCGGATTTTCCGATGGAAAATGTCCGATCAGAGCGTGTTGTCGGAAATTCCGACCGTGTGTGGGCTCCATCGGACATTTTCCATCGGATTTTCTGACACACAAAGTTGGAGAGGAGGAGATAAAATTTTCCGACAACAAAATCCGTTGTCGGAAATTCCGATCGTGTGTACACAAATCCGACGGACAAAGTGCCACGCATGCTCAGAATAAATAAAGAGTCTCGACGTACGTGTTTTACGTCACCGCGTTTAGAACGATCAGATTTTCCAACAACTTTATGTGACCGTGTGTATGCAAGACAAGTTTGAGCCAACATCCGTCGGAAAAAATCCTAGGATTTTGTTGTCGGAATGTCCGAACAAAGTCCGACCGTGTGTACGCCCTATTACAGTGAAGAACCCTTTTTGCAGATGGAGATAAAAACGTAATTTCTACAAACTTCAAAGGACGTTATACTTTTTAGTGAATTTAAAGTGGTTGTAAAGACTGAAGGTTTTTTTTACCTTCATGCATTCCATGCATGCAAAACCTTCTGTGTGCTGCTCCCCCTATGTCCCATAATACTAAAATAAGCCCCTCTCGATCCAGCGATGTACACGAGAGCCTCGGCTGTCCTGAGATTCCCTTTCCTCATTGGCTGAGACAGCAGTGGGAGCAATTGGCTCCCATTGCTGTCAGTTACAGCCAGTGAATCAATGAGGAGAGAGCGGGGGTGGGGCTGAGCCACGGCTCTATGTGTCTTATGGATGCATAGAGCAAGGCTCGGGAGCAAGCACGCACTAGAGCCCCCAAAGAAAGCGGCTTGCTATTGAGGGCACTGGTCAAGGAGGAGAAGCCAGGAGCGCCAGTGGGGGATACAGGAAGGGGAGGATTGGGGCTCCTCTGTGCAAAACCACTGCACAGAGCAGGTAAGTCAAGCCTTTAAAGTGATCAGATTTCCATTGTGGTTTTATCTGAACTATATATTTATAGAAATAATACACCCCCTTCATCTATAAGGATAAGTGAGTTTCATTAGCCTTTGCTGGTAGCGGAGGTCCTCTATGCACTTTATAAATATAAGTACCCTTCTCTATTCTCTTTTCAGTTGCATTCTTTTTTTTTTTCTTTTCCATCTTTAATATAAGTATATAGATATGTGGATTGCACTACTGTAAAAAATATAATTAGCTGCACAAAATGTTGCAAACTCAAAATTGACTCTAAAGGTATACTATGCTTATAACAAAACCTAGTATCATTTTTTATTTGATTTTATTTCATATTATTGATAGCAGGTTTTGTTATAATAACTGCAGGACCTTTAAAATCATTGTATATTATAGGGCTGAACTAATGCTTTATTTATTTATTTCAGGTAACTTATATAGCACTGTCAATTTACGCAGTGCTATACATATACATTGTACATTCACATCAGTCCCTACCCTCAAGGAGCTTACAACCTAAGGTCCCTAACATACATTCATACATATACTAGGGCCAATTTAGACAGGATCTGATTAACCTACCAGCATATCTTTAGAGTGTGGGAGGAAACTGAAATACCTGGAGGAAACCCACACAGGCACATGGAGAACATGCAAACTCCAGGCAGATGGTGTCCTGTTGGGATTTGAACCAGTGACCCTTTTTGCTGCTAGGTGAAAGTGCTAACAACTACACCACTGTGCTGCCCATTATGTGGGTTTAAAAGTCTCTCTCATACCTCTAATCTAATGATTGAAGAAAATTATTATTAATTAATTATTAATTAGTACAGTCCCCTCTATACTTATGCTATACTTTAATCAGTTTTGGGCAGCTTGCTGGTCATTGTAAACCAGCTCCTGCAGATAGTCTTGGATGGATTTAAGTTCTCAGCTCCTCCCACCCGCTGTGACAATTACAAGGGATGGGAGATGTCTCACTCTGTGTCGGGTTTCTCATTAGTCAGTATTACACTGAGAACACACTCTGTGGCTGCAGAGGTAGGACAAATCTTTCCAGCAGACCTGGCTCCTGGAGTCTCCAAAATACCAGAAAAATCAGGAAATAATACAACCCAGCAGCATCTATCTAAAGCTCTATCCATATCAATCAGACTATCCCTTTAATGCACTCTAGCAACCCCTATACTGATCCTTTTATAATGCAATGGTTAACAAACATACATCCCATTTCCTCCTCCACAGCAGAAAAAAAAATAATTTACAGATTTCCAGGAGAAAAAACTGGAAAAAAGGACCATTTTTATTTCATTTTTTCCCAGGCAGTCGCAGAACAAAGACACATAATCAAAGCAGGGTACAGCCTGACACAGAAAAATGTTCCACATTATATTTCAAGTGTCCCTTTTAGTTTTCTATTGCAGCAGGCTGACATTTTTTTTGTGACAGGTGTCTTTTTTTTTTAAATATTACAGGTTCACAGCTCTGAATTACAGGTCTGAATTCCTATATGACACAGAAGGCATAACTGCTGCTCTTGTAAAGTTCCTTCTTATATCACAGTATCAGTCCAGCAGAGGTCTCTTCTTTTATTATTTTCTATGAAGTCTTCCTGATGATGAACATGATGCATCTTTTCTCTTTTCTAAATCACTGGCTTAGCCCCTGAATAATACATCTGCCCACACCTGCAGGGCACTGAGCATCCTGCTACCTAGAGCATGCACAGGCAGCAGCCAGTTAACTATCTTATGGCCAATAAAGGAGCAATACGGATCGTCCAATAGGAAGCTGGTACCCTCTCCATCCAAGCGCAGCATCCCAACTCCAGCTGAACTGGTTAACATCTCCGATGGTCCTGGTGAACACATCGGCAGCGCAGCACTGTGATGCTGCTGCCACTTTCTTGTCTATGAAGCTTGCAAGGAGCAGAGGGGATTATGAATTCAGAAGAGGAAGCAAGTGATCTGGCTGCTGCTTGTGATATTTTTTTGCATTCTTCTTCTTCTATCATTTTCCTATCCTAGATTTCCTCCCTTCTCCCAGTCTGGTCACTGGGGCTGATTAATTAATCATGAGCCGGCTGCCGTTAATACATTTATCTGGAGCAGACTGTGCCATAGGCTTCAGCAGTGGGTGAGATCCAGGCTGTGGAGGACTCCTTCTCTTCTATCCTCATCCCTTGTCTCTGGAAAGCTGGAGGGGACTTCATACAGTTCAGTTCAGCTGCCTCTACATGGCTCATCAAGAGGTACTCTACTCCTTTTTTTTTAACACTTCTATAGGCACTTTTGTAGGGAATGATGCCCTGGTGTGTTGGATTGCTATATGAGTAGCTCCACTTTTGCTTCAGGCTCCATAAATCAGATGGATGCTCACTTTTCTTGCCAAGGGCAGCAGCACTACGATGGGTAGAAGCTCTGGGCATCATTACATGTAATTGAGGAGTAGGGAATTGTCGGGTTTGTCTTTGAAGCTGCTAAAACTAGAATGTGATGTCCCCCCCCTGGGGTTCAGAGCCTCTCAGGGCTCACTAGTGTAAGAGGGGGTTTGATGATGGGCTTGGGATGCCTGTGTCATGCTTCTGGTAAAGGGGCTAAATAGAAGGCTGAATGATTTAAACTACTTGTTCTGTCACTCAGCATGCAATAGGCTTTATTCTATTAAATGTGGATTGTGCTGCTCACAGCTTGAGGGATGTACAACTAGTTCTATAACAAGGTTGTGTGCTGGATTGCACTTTGTGGGATTAAACTCGTTAATGTGAAGGACAGACACCCTTTGTATAGGAGCACTCAGCTGCAGATCCTATACTGCTGAGAGTGGATTATTAACATTGCACACAAGTTACCTTGTCTCTGGGATTCTGATGGACCTTATAGGAAATCACCTATGCATTGTGTATGTATAGCAGGCATACACAATATAGAAGTGTGTGTTAGTCTGTTTATCTGTGTCAGCTGTCAGTACTATATGCAGGCTGGGAGTTTAATGTTGATGCTGCATAACTAGAATCCATTTAAATTGCACAGGTGAGGCAGGGTAAGTGATTTCCCTCTTCTGTAACTTTTTTCTGGAGTTAAGCTGGCCATACATTATACAATTTTCTTGTTAAATTTTCTTTAGATTTACCTTCAACTATGTAGTGCAAGGGCATGCCTGATTGTATAGAAATTTAAAGCGTTTAGTTCTGACCTCATATTATATGGTTTTGGTAAATATAATGGAAAATTGTACTAGGAAATTGTATCAGGTATCAGCCTTATATCAGTATCAGGTATTATATCAGCCTTGTGCTCATGTCTGCTTTTTAAAAGGGTGTCCTATTTTAATACAGCTTCTTTAAATCACTAAGAATTTTTAATTTTTCAAGGGGACAGCATAAGAATACTGTATAAGTGTGCTATCTAACCACCAAGCAGACTGAAGTTTCAGGCTTTAGACAAGCATTATCATATTAGGAGTGTGTGCTGCTCTAGGATGAATATTAAAGATTGGGGGAGACAAGATTGAGATTTGTGACTTGCTCTATTAACATATAAAGTGATTGTTGGGAAACTTGTAGCAACTCAGTTAAAAAATGTGCTCTTTATTTGTAGTATCGAGTAAACTTTTAGGACAAGATTTTGGGGGTCTCCCCCCCCCCCCATCTTTACTCATACCACATTTGAAAATACTCTGTATATTTGTAGAAACAGTTTATTTTTTGGGCAAATTTTTTGGGAGGTCTACCCCCCTTCTTCTAGGTCCATGCAGTACTATAGACCTAGTAAGTGCGCTTGTAACAACACCATTAAAAAAATATATTTTTATTTGTAGAACAGTTTATTTTTTGGCCAAGCTTTTGAGGGTCTATCCCCATCTTCTAGGTCCAAGTAGTACTGTAGACCATATCATACACTTGTAGTGACACAGTTGAAAATTCTCTTTATAGTAACTATAATTTATTTTGTGGGGCAAGGTTTAGATGGTCTACCCCCATCTTTCAGGTCCAAGTAATACCTGCAAACCATATTATACAATTGTAACAAGACAGTTAAAATATGTTTGTATTTGTAGTAACAGTTAATTTTTAAGACCATGTTTTTGGGGGGTCTACCCCCATGCTCTACCTCCAAACAATACTGTACGGTATCATAATAGTATACTTTTCATAACAAGGCTGGCAATTCATTTTATACAGTATGTGTAGTAACAGCTTATTTTTTTGGCAAGCTTTTCTTTTTAAGCAGTACAGTAGACCATATTATACACTTTTAATAACACAGTTAAACATTCTCTTTACATTTGTAGTAACAGTAATTTTTCAGGACAAACTTTTGGGGGTCTACCCTCATCTTCTTGGTTCAAGAAGCACTATAAAGAATATTAGTACACTTGTAACAACATGGTTAAAAAATCTCTTTATATTTGTAGTAATAGTCTTTATTTGGGGGGGGTGACAAGTTTTTGGGGGGTCTACCCCCATCCTCTCGGTCCAAGCAGCACTCTAGCCCATATTATACACTTGTAACAACTTGGTTAAAAAGTAGTACTTTAAACCATGTTAGACTTGTAACAACACAGTTAAACATTCTCATTATTTATGGAATAACAGTAATTTTTCAGGACAAACTTTTGGGGGTCTACCCTCATTTCCTAGGTCCAAGCAGCACTCTAGAACATATTAGCACACTTGTAACAACAGGGTAAAACATTCTCTTTATATTTGTAGTAACATTTTGTTAAGCTTTTTGTCGGTCTAGGTCCAAACAGTACTCTAAACCATATTGATACACTTGTAACAACAGTTGAAAAAATCTTTTTTATTTTTAAGGACAAACTTTTGGGGGGTCTACCCGAATCTTCCAGGTTCAAACAGCACTCTAGGACATATTAATACACTTGTAACAACATGGTTAAAAGTTCTCTTTATATTTGTGGTAACAGTATTTTTTTTCAGGACAAACTTTTGGGGCTCTTGCTCCATCTTCTAGATACAAGCAGTACTGTAGACCCCTGAAAGCTTGTCTTGAAAAGTTCATTATTACTGCAAATAAAGTATCACGTACAGCACCTAATGCCCTGTACACATGGTCGATTTTCCGATGGAAAATGTGTGATAGGACCTTGTTGTCAGAAATTCCGACCGTGTGTAGGCTCCATCACACATTTTCCATAGGAATTTCCGACACACAAAGTTTGAGAGCTTGCTATAAAAATTTTCCTACAACAAAATCCGTTGTCGGAAATTCCGATCGTGTGTACACAAATCCGAAGCACAAAGTGCCACGCATGCTCAGAATAAATTAAGAGATGAAAGCTATTGGCTACTGCCCCGTTTATAGTCCCGACGTACGTGTTTTACGTCACCGCGTTCAGAACGATCGGATTTTCCTACAACTTTGTCTGACCGTGTGTATGCAAGACAAGTTTGAGCCAACATCCGTCGGAAAAAATCCATGGATTTTGTTGTTGGAATGTCCGATCAATGTCCGACCGTGTGTACAGGGCATAACTGTGTTGCTCCGTTCAAAACCAGAAGCAATTGTTACCCCCACATTCCCACCCAATAACGTTGGCGGAGTTATCCATTAAACACAATCATTAAACCATATTAGAATATTTGATGTTATATTGGTTGAACTAGATAGACTTGTGTCCTTTTTCAGCCAGATTAACTATGTAACTATGAAGCTTGGGCTAATACGGCAATTATTATGTTTTCTGTTGAGAGATTTAAGTCTTGGCAGTATACTCATTCTCAACATCATTTACATCACTGTGCTGTTAATGAGGTAATGGGCAAGAAGTAGTTAAATCTCTGGGTGGTAAAGAGATTTAAGCCATAGCCCAACGTCATAATTGATTGCAAAGTTTTCTTGAGAGCCCTGATCAGATGTAAGAGTCAACTAAGTTGATGTAGGTTCCCTAGAAATAGTGCTATTTAAACTGTTGCTTAATAAAGATTTGCAGCATCAGACATAAAACAAGCCATCTCCCTGGGTGGTACAAAGAGTTTAATTCATCATCTCTTGCAGAATATACAGTAATTCATTAGTTGTTCAGCGCAGGAACTCTGCGTTCTAGAAGGCTTTCACCCACCTGTGCTGTTAAAAAAAGTGCCCAGCTTGACACTTAATGTGCTAAAACAAGCATGATTCTGTAACCTCTCAGTCTTCCTCATTATGTGCCACAAACTGGAGCATAGACTTTCTCCTCCACTATCAGAGACTGAAATGCCTGTCTGTTGCATTATAGGATAAAAGCAGGTCAGACCAGCAGGTCATCTTTAGTATAATAAAGCACCGTCGTAAATGGTAGCGCTGGCTGTCTCTCTCGAATGTTGTGTATTACGCAGTATTTTAGCTTGTCGCTCCCACTCATTCTATTGACTTGTTTGAAATCAAATCCATTTACAACGTATGACATTAATGAGTTATCAACAGCAGGATGCACATCAGTAATTGCAAGGCGTCGATGATATTAACTGCAGTGTTATAACAAGAAAATAAGATTGTCATGCAACAAGACAGAAATTATAAGGAAACTCCACTCTTGTCTTTTGTTAAAGCCATTTCATGTAGTAATTGGGAATGCAAGGAGATGGTTATATACAGTGTGCTTAAAGGAAACCTGAGTAGGCTGCCATTGCTAAACTCCCCTTCTGAAAATGCTAGCTGCCTGGCTTTTTTGCTACCGAATTCTCAAGTTCGTGTCCTTTGGGTAGGAACAGGCATGCAGATCCTTAAAGCTGAACTCTAGGTATGATCTTAAACTGTTACTAAACCCAGTAATATGAAAATAGATTATCCCCCCCCCACAGTGCCCACAGCTTATAAATCGTCTTTTTACATTAAAATACTGCCACTATATACCTTTTTGGCTGATCGGTTATACTACGGTCAGTAATAAACTGCACAGTTTCTCCAGTGCTAAGAGTTCAGGTAGGAGGAGATTTCCACTGCAGCCTGTATACATGCCCACATGTGTGATGCCAATACCATGTGACCTGGCTAGCTCTGAGAACAAGTAAATGTTCTCTCCAGCATAAAATACACAACTGAGCATGTGCAGGTTGGCTACTCTGCCTGTGTTAGCTGCCTTTCCCAGATAGACAGTGCAGGAGGGGAAGGATCTGAGCATACAGGATAAAACAGCCTTTTTACACAATGCAGAGGATTAACCCCTTAAGTTCCACAGTAAGAATAACAAGCATGCTATGCTGCATATACAGAATGATTTTACTGTTGTGGGTTTTGTAACAATTTAATTGTATAATACATTGGTCCAACTTGGATCAATGTAAGTATACTGTGTATCTGATGGACAGCTGAGGAAGCTGACAAGTTGTCATCACTACTATCTTCAAGTGGCGATCACCGCTATCTTCTGGGTCATGTGCCGAATGGCTGCCCCACTGCATACTGAAAACAGAGGGTCGCTCGCTTGCTTGGCATCACTATGATTCAAAGAACACTTCCCATTTTTTTCAATGCATACAAGGCATACTCTGATTGGATTAGATGAGCAAGAGGGGCATCACAATCTTCACATCATCCATTTACAGATTGCCTTGTATTAATTAAAAATGTTCTTTGAATGGTGGAAAGATGTTCTTTAAATGGTTGCAGTGCCAAGCAAGCGACTCCCTGTGGTCAATACACAGTGAGGCACCCGCACAGGACCGGGAAGATGGCACCGATCATTGTAGTAGCAACAACTACTACAGTGATTGTTAGCTTCCCCTGTGATCCATCAGGTGTGAGATATACGTACTTACATTGATCCAAGTTGGACCAATTTAACTATGCTATAAGTATTGAGATCATACCTAAAGTTTAGCTCGATTATCATTATTCAGGATTTATATAGCGCCAATAGTTTGCACAGCCCTTTACAACATGATGGCATGCGGTACAGATACAATACAATTCAATACAGGAGGAATCATAGGGCCCTGTTCGTTAGCAATTACAATCTAAAGGCAAGGCCAAGTGATACAAAAGGTAATAAAGCTTTAAAACTTTTGAGAGCGTTTTGCAAGACAAGCAAATTTTTTAAATAAATTTTGACTTGATATACAAGCGATATCTTGATATACAAGTAGTGTAATGTCACAACCGATTATAAAAGAGAAGAGAGGCTCCTCTAAGTGTAGCAATATGGTTACATTTAATGAAGTTACAACATTTAGAAACATATTGCTACACTTAGAGACACCTCTCTTCTCTTTTATACTCTGTAGCTCCTGCTGAATTTTGCTTCTAATCCCCTTGTGGAGGCTTCCATGTTTCTGGAACGAATTATGCTTGCAATCCAAGGTTTTACTGTATTTGTTTTCTGAGGTACGTTGCACATTGGTCTTAATTGAGCTAATAGGACGTTTACCTATTAGCTTAATATCTTGTCTATGTAGTGAGATTGTGTTGGGCAAAGCTATGTGATGCATTTGGTTTTAATGGGCTCCAAAATTGAACTGGGCCCCATCCCTTTCTGGCTTCCTATTGGTCACCTTTATTAATCCTCACAATTCTGAGGCTCAGTAGTTTGGAAGAGCTTGGATAAAGCACACATATTTTGGATGAGTGTATGTAATTTCAGCATGTTTCAGACAGTATTGAAGTCAAAAATCATTATCATTTGTCCTCAGGGCTTTACGCTGTTATTTGATATGAAACGCATTCCGAAACTACAGAGTTTCCACTGCTGATTGCTCAGCAAAGATGGCATTAAAGTGGTAAACCCTTACATAAAGTGGTAACCCTTACCTCAGGTGATTCACAAAGATCAAACAAATCCTCTTACACAAGTTGTACCTGTTTATCTATAGTGTCTTTCCTCTACATTTATTCAAAGTGCAGAAATTACACAGGATCTCGCAACTCTGAAAAGCAGAGGGTGGAGAGCTGAAGTTATATCAGTGAGGAGAGCTCTGAGAGCTGATTGGAGGGAAGCTGCACACCCCCTTCACACTAACTTCTGGAACAGAGCTGACGCTGTCAATCTCAGGCTGTATGCTGGAGGTCCCTCCCCTGTCCTTTTTTTTCTCTTGGTATCAGGAAAACGTGTCAGAAGTGATTCATGCTCATAGCTAGGGATGAGCCGAACACCCCCCTGTTTGGTTTGCACCAGAACATGTGAACAGGAAAAAAGTTTGTTCGAACACCGTTAAAGTCTATGGGACACGAACATGAATAATCAAAAGTGCTAATTTTAAAGGCTTATTCGCAAGTTATTGTCATAAAAAGTGTTTGGGGACCTGGGTCCTGCCCCAGGGGACATGGATCAATGCAAAAAAAAGTTTTAAAAACGGACGTTTTTTTCGGGAGCAGTGATTTTAATAATGCTTAAAGTAAAACAATAAAAGTATAATATCCCTTTAAATTTCGTACCTGGGGGGTGTCTATAGTATGCCTGTAAAGGGGCACATGTTTCCCGTGTTTAAAACAGTCTGACAGCAAAATGACATTTCAAAGGAAAAAAAGTAATTTAAAACTACTCGCGGCTATTAATGCATTGCCGGTCCGACAATAAACATAGAAGTTCATTGATAAAAACAGCATGGGAATTCCCCACAGGGGAACCCCGAACCAAAATGTAAAAAAAAAAATGACGTGGGGGTCCCCCTAAATTCTATACCAGGCCCTTCAGGTCTGGTATGGATATTAAGGGGAACCCCGGCCAAAATGTAAAAAAAAAATGACGTGGGGGTCCCCCTAAATTCCATACCAGACCCTTCAGGTCTGGTATGGATTTTAAGGGGAACCCCACGCCAAAATTTAAAAAAAAAAACGTCGTGGGGTCCCCCCAAAAATCCATACCAGACCCTTATCCGAGCACGCAACCTGGCAGGCCGCAGGAAAAGAGGGGGGGACGAGAGAGCGCCCCCCCTCCTGCCCTCAATATTGGGAGGGTGCTTTGGAGTAGCCCCCCAAAACACCTTGTCCCCATGTTGATGAGGACAAGGGCCTCATCCCCACAACCCTGGCCAGTGGTTGTGGGGGTCTGCGGGTGGGGGGCTTATCGGAATCTGGAAGCCCCCTTTAACAAGGGGACCCCCAGATCTGGGCCCCCCCTGTGTGAAATGGTAATGGGGTACAAAAGTACCCCTACCAATTCACTAAATAACTGTCAAAAATGTTAAAAATGACGAGACAGTTTTTGACAATTCCTTTATTTAAATGCTTCTTCTTTCTTCTTTCTTCTATCTTCCTTCATCTTCTTCTTCTTCTGGTTCTTCTGGCTCTTCTGGTTCTTCCTCCGGTGTTCTCGTCCAGCATCTCCTCCGTGGCGTCTTCTTCCCTTCTTCTCCTCGGGCCGCTCCGCATCCATGGCATGGGGGGAGGCTCCCGCTCTTCTCTTCATCTTCTTCTCTTCTTCATCTTCTACTCCAGGCCGCTCCGCATCCATGGCATGGAGGGAGGCTCTCGCTGTGTGACGCTTCTCCTCTTCTGACGGTTCTTAAATAATGGGGGCGGGGCCACCCGGTGACCCTGCCCCCTCTGACGCGCGGTGACTTGACGGGACTTCCCAGTGACGTCACGGGGAATGCCACAGGGAAGTCCTGTCATGTCCCGTGCGTTGGAGGGGGGAGGGATCACCGGGTGGCCCCGCCCCCCGTTATTTAGGAACCGTCAGAAGAGGAGAAGCATCACACAGCGGGAGCCTCCCTCCATGCCATGGATGCAGAGCGGCCCGGAGAAGAAGATGAAGAAGATGAAGAGAAGAGCAGGAGCCTCCCTCCATGCCATGGATGCGGAGTGGCCTGAGAAGAAGAAGGGAAGAAGACGCCGTGGAGGAGATGCTGGAATAGAACACCGGAGGAAGAACCAGAAGAAGAAGATGAAGGAAGATAGAAGAAAGAATAAAGAAGAAGCATTTAAATAAAGGAATTGTCAAAAACTGTCTCTTGTCGTTTTTAAAATTTTTGACAGTTTTTTAGTGAAATGGTAGGGGTACCATTTCACACGGGGGGAGGGCTGGGATCTGGGGGTCCCCTTGTTAAAGAGGGCTTCCAGATTCCGATAAGCCCCCCGCCCGCAGACCCCCACAACCACCGGCCAGGGTTGTGGGGATGAGGTCCTTGTCCTCATCAACAAGGTGTTTTGGGGGGCTACCCCAAAGCACCCTCCCAATGTTGAGGCCATGTGGCCTGGTACGGTTCAGGAGGGGGGGCGCTCTCTCGTCCCCCCCTCTTTTCCTGCAGCCTGCCAGGTTGCATGCTCAGATAAGGGTCTGGTATGGATCTTTGGGGGGACCCCACGACGTTTTTTTTTTTTTGGCACGGGGTTCCCCTTAAAATCCATACCAGACCTGAAGGGTCTGGTATGGAATTTAGGGGGACCCCCATGTCATTTTTTTTTTTAAATTTTGGCTGGGGTTCCCCTTAATATTCATACCAGACCTGAAGGACCTGGTATGGAATTTAGGGGGACCCCCCACGTCATTTTTAAAAAAAAATTTTGGTTCGGGGTTCCCCTGTGGGGCATTCCCATGCTGTTTTTATCAATGAACTTCTATGTGTATTGTCGGACTGGCAATGCATTAATAGCCGCGAGTAGTTTTAAATGACTTTTTTTCCTTTGAAATGTCATTTTGCTGTCAGACTGTTCTAAACACGGGAAACATGCGCCCCTTTACAGGCATACTATAGACACCCCCCAGCTATGAAATTTAAAGGGATATTACACTTTTATTGTTCCACTTTAAGCATTATTATAATCACTGCTCCCGAAAAAATGGCCATTTTTAAAACTTTTTTTTCCATTGATCCATGTCCCCTGGGGCAGGACCCAGGTCCCCAAACACTTTTTATGACAATACCATGCATATAAGCCTTTAAAATTAGCACTTTTGATCTCTCCCATAGACTTTTAAAGGGTGTTCCGCGGCATTCGAATTTGCCACGAACACCCCAAATTGTTCGCTGTTCGGCGAACTTGCAAACAGCTGATTTTCGAGTCGAACATGAGTTCGACCTGAACTCGAAGCTCATCCCTACTCATAGCAGAGGAACGATGCAGCAGACAGAAATGACGCTTAGTGCTTTGGATTGAGACACACTATAGAGGGATATGCTTTGTTCATATTTCATGTCTGAGGTTTACAACCACTTAACTTTCATAATTAATTTATTAGGGATTCCTCTGCATACCCCTCTTTTCAGATTGCTAGTTGCCTGCCTGTTGTACTGGAACTCTGGCTTAAAAAATATGAGATGCCTCCTGAAATGAGTTGCTGGCTGTCATGTTGACTCTCTAGTTTCATTATTTTGAGACCTTTCCTTCTCAAAATAGAAATTGCCTAGCTGTCATGCTGACCCTCTGGCTTCGGGGGAATCCACCTCCACCAGGAGAAGACAGTGATTATCTCTAGCGGCTATAGCAGCCCCTATCAATAATCATAAGAGATTTCGTCAGGCTGGTTGTACCCAAGTTGATTGATCGATCAACTTATTACTTTCAGCCTGCCCATTAATGATTCGAACCGTGTATGGCTGGCCTAAGGCCTGATTCACACCTATGCATTTTTAGTGCTTTTTGCATTTTGCATATTCACACTATAGAACGTGTTCCATAGGAAACCATGTTAAATGGACTGTAGTGCAAAAAGCACTAAAAATGCATAGGTGTGAATCAGGCCTAAAAGTGTAATCCAACTTTGGCACCTAGGCCTTTGAGCTCTTTAACCCTTTGTTAGGATAGTTAGTATTCAAATCTAGTTTACAACTAATAAGATCTGCCAGCACAGTACAGACAGGATTCATTATGGTAAGCATCACTCCCCAGCGCCCCCACCCCCACCCCCTTAACATTACATAAAAGTAGAAAGCTGTTTAAAATTTTCCATAAAAAAATAAAAATAAAAAAAAAATAAGCAGCAATTATTATTATTATTTTTAAGTTATGCTATGTGAACAGGAGCATGTAACAAATATATCAAAAAGAGCAGTGCAGCGCTGGATTAATAACAAAGTGGATAAATGTTTGATTAAACACGTGTAAAATGTTATGTTATGACCAAAATTTGTTAAACCATTAAAGTTAAACTGCAATAATGAAAAAACAACAAGTGATATTAGCTAGTAAGAGACCAAACCATATAGGGTGTATAAATGGTAAAACACAAATGCAGATAATAAAATAAAATTCATAAATGTGATGAGTGAAAAAATCATCAATCAGTTTAACTTTAATAGTTTAACAAATTTTGGTCATAACATAACATTTTACACGTGTTTAATCAAACATTTATCCACTTTGTTATTAATCCAGCGCTGCACTGCTCTTTTTGATAATTTTTCCTTGTGCCCTTGTATTGGGGTTATAGTGTTCAGCTGCAGGACTCCCTTCACGGCTTTTTGACTCACTATTATTATTATTTTTTTAGCACCTAGCGCAATTTCTTCTTCTTTTACTTATGTAACAAATATAAAATAGGTGTTATCCCACTTTGGCTGCAAAAGTGGAAATGCACTTCTAAACATGGCAGTTTGGCAGCCAAGTGCTTTGAAATGTAAGCACAGAGAGAAATATCCCTGGAAATAATTTTTAAATATAACCAACTATATTCAGCTGGTAGGCATGAATATTTTATATTTTTAAATCTAAATATAAGGTGCTATTTCACCGTCTTCTCTCACTATCTGCCACAAAAAATACAAATTGACTTTTCTTTCTAGTTTTGTCTTTTGAGTAAAAAACGAATGTCCACCTTGGAACAGTGCAATTATGCCACGTACACACGATCAGGATTTTGGTCGGAAAAAGATTTGATGGCTTTTCCGACGGGATTCCGTTCAAGCTTGCCTTGCATACACACGGTAACACAAAAGTTCGCTGAACTTTCGACCATCAAGAACGTGGTGACGTACAACACTACAACGAGCCAAGAAAATGAAGTTCAATGTTTCCGAGCATGCGTCAAATTTTTTACGAGCATGCGTAGGAATTTGCGCGTCGGAATTGCTACAGACGATCGCATTTTCGGACAGGAACTTTTTCCGACTGAAAAATTGAGAACATGCTCTTAATCTTTTGCTGGCAGGAATTCGGCCAGCAAAAGTCTAATGGAGCATACACACGGTCGCATTTTCTGACCAAAAGCTCTCATCGGTCTTTTGCTGGCCTAATTTCCAATCGTGTGCATAAGCCTTTTCTATCATACACTCCTCGTACATGACATTCATTAGGTGCCTTGTGACCTTCACATGTGCTCAGTCCCCTAAAAGGGTTCTCTTTGGAGAGACAGATTATTAGTCTAGTATGGCCTTTCTTAATTTTTTTTGTGTTTTTGTTTTCATGTCTTAAGAAACCCCTAACCATTGGGAAAATGTTCCTTATAGATGGTCAGTAGGGATGAGCCAAAAACCACCTGTTCGGTTCGCACCAGAACATGCGAACAGGCAAAAAATTTGTTCGAAAACGCAAACACCGTTAAAGTCTATGGGACTCGAACATGAATAATCAAAAGTGCTAATTTTAAAGGCTTATATGCAAGTTATTGTCATAAAAAGTGGTTGGGGACCTGGGTCCTGCCCCAGGGTACATATATCAATGCAAAAAAAGTTTTAAAAATGGACATTTTTCGGGAGCAGTGATTTTAATAATGCTTAAAGTGAAACTAAATTTCGTACCTGAGGGGTGGCTATAGTATGCCTGTAAAGGGGCGCATGTTTCCCGTGTTTAGAACAGTCTGACAGCAAAATGACATTTCAATGGAAAAAAATAAATTTAAAACTACTCACGGCTATTAATGAATTGTCGGTCCGACAATACACATAAAAGTTCATGGATAAAAATGGCATGGGATTTCCCCACAGGGGAACCCCGAACCCAAATTTTAAAAAAAAAATGGTGTGGGGGTCCCCCTAAATTCCATAACAGGCCCTTCAGGTCTGGTATGGATATAAAGGGGAACCCCGCGCCAAAATTTTAAAAAAAAATGGCGTGGGGGTCCCCCTCAAAATCCATACCAGACCCTTCAGGTTTGGTATGGATTTTAAGGGGAACCACGCGCCAAAATTTAAAAAAAATGGCGTTGGGGTCCCCAGAAAATCCATACCAGACCCTTATCTGAGTACGCAACCTGGCAGGCCGCAGGAAAAGAGGGGGAAAAGAGAGCGCCCCCCCGAACCATACCAAGCCACAGCCCCCAAAGCACCTTGTCCCTATGTTGATGGGGACAAGGGCTTCATCCCCACAACCCTTGGGGGTCTGCGGGCGGGGGGCTTATAGGAATCTGGAAGCCCCCTTTAACATGGGGACCCCCAGATCCCACCCCCCGTGTGAAATGGTAATGGGGTACAAAAGTACCCCTACCATTTCACAAAAAAAGTGTCAAAAATGGTAAAAATGACAAGAGACAGTTTTTGACAATTCCTTTATTTAAAGTCTTCTTCTTTCCATCTGCTTCAGGTCTTCTTCCTTCTTCCTTCCTTCTTCCTTCAGTTTCTTCCTCCATCTTCTTCTTCCTCTGGTTCTTCCTCTAATCCTCTGCTTCTTGCTCCCGTGTTCTTGTCTGGCATCTTCCTCCGCGGCGTCTTCTTTCCCGCTTCATTCTTGGGCCACGCCACATTCATGGGAGGCTCCCGCTGTGTGACACTTCTCTTCTTCTGACACTTCCTATATAAAAGAGGGCGGGGCCATCCGGTGACCCTGCCCCCCTCTGACGCACGGGGACTTGACGGGACTTCCCTATGGCTTTCCCCGTGACATCAGAGGGGGCGGGGTCACCCGCTACGTAACCGGGTGACTCCACCCCCTCTGACGTCATGGAGGAAGATGCCGGATGGCAACCCCGGAGCAAGAAGCAGAGGATCGGAGGAAAAAGCAGAGGAAGAAGAAGATGGAGGAAGAAACCGAAGGAAGAAGGAAGAAAGAAGGAAGAAGACCCAAAGAAAATGGAAAGAAGAAGACTTTAAATAAAGGAATTGTCAAAAACTGTCTCTTGTCATTTTTAACATTTTTGACACTTTTTTTGTGAAATGGTAGGGGTACTTTTGTACCCCATTACCATTTCACACAGGGGGGGTGGGATCTGGGGGTCCCCTTGTTAAAGGGGGCTTCCAGATTCCGAAAAGCCCCCCACCCGCAGACCCCCACAACCACCGGCCAAGGGTTGTGGGGATGAGGCCCTGGTCCTCATCAACATGGGGACAAGGTGCTTTGGGGGGCTACCTCAAAGCACCTACCCTCCCGATGTTGAGGGCATGTGGCCTGGTACGGTTCAGGAGGGGGGCGCTCTCATGTCCCCCCCTCTTTTCCTGCCAGGTTGCGTGCTCGGATAAGGGTCTGGCATGGATTTTTGGGGGAACCCCACGCCATTTTTTTTTAAATTTTGGTGCGGCGTTCCCCTTAATATCCATACCAGACCTGAAGGGCCTGGTATGGAATTTATGGGGGACCCCCATGCCATTTTTTTTTTTAATTTTGGTTCGGGGTTCCCCTGTGGGGAAATCCCATGCGTTTTTTTTTTTTCAATGAACTTTTATGTGTATTGTCGGACCGACAATTCATTGATAGCTGCGAGTAGTTTAAAATGACTTTTTTTCCTTTGAAATGTCATTTTGCTGTCAGACTGTTCTAAACACGGGAAACATGCGCCCCTTTACAGGCATAATATAGACACCCCCCAGGTACGAAATTTAAAGGAATATTACACTTTTATTGTTTCACTTTAAGCATTATTAAAATCACTGCTCCCGAAAAAACGGCCATTTTTAAAACTTCTTTTTGCATTGATACATGTCCCCTGGGGCAGGACCCAGGTCCCCAAACACTTTCTATGACAATACCGTGCATATAAGCCTTTAAAATTAGCATTTTTTATTTCTCCAATAGACTTTTAAAGGGTGTTCCGCGGCTTTCGAATTTGCCGCGAACACCCCAAATCGTTCACTGTTCAGAGAACTGGCGAACAGCCGATGTTCGAGTCGAACATGAGTTCAACTCGAACTCGAAGCTCATCCCTAATGGTCAGTAAGAGTAATGCCCCCCTTACGGTAGTGGTCAAAATGCCACTCCTACAGACAGCTAAAAGGATCATTGGAGCCATGTCACTGGCTCTGACAAGTAGCTTTGGCCCTGGAGCTTTACAGGCACCATCAGATGGAAGATCAGTTGGCCACAGATGATGGCCCAGACCTAGTGAGCTCAAAAGTTTATGTACTATTTGCTTTTGCTACATGGAAATCTCAAGCACTTTTATCATCTCAGCACAGTTTATTTCTGTGGACCTCCCCTTAAGTTAGCAATGAGGTGAGGGGATGGTGTTATGTAGTCAAAATACATTATATATATATATATATATATATATATATATATACATATATATATATATATATATATATATATATATATATATATATATATATATATATATAATGTAATCTCAATCTGCCATACCGTTATTACCACCCATCATAACCCGTTGAAGCATGGACTCCACTTGATCTCTGAAGGTAAGCTGTGGTATCTGGCACCAAGCCGTCAGTGGAAGGTACTTTTAAGTCCCGTAAGTTGTGAGGTGTGGCCTTCATGGATCAGACTTGTTTTTCCAGCACATCCCACAGATGCTCAATTGGATTACGATCTGGAGAATTTGGAGGCCAAGTCAACACATTGAACTTGTTGTGTTCCTTTAACCATTCTTGAACCATTTTGCAGTGTGGCAGGGCACATTACCAAGCCTAAAGAGGCAACTATCATCAGGAAACGCGGTTTCCATGAAGGAGTGTACTTGGTCAGGAACAATGTTTAGTAGGTGGTCAAATTAACATCTAAATGAATGGCAATACCCAAGGTTTCCCAGAAGAATATTGCCCAAAGCATCACACTGCCTCCACCAGCTTGCCTTCATCCTATACTGCAACCTGGTGCCATAATGCATCCTGCACATGCACCCGGCCATCTACATAATGTAAACAAAAACGTGATTTGTCAGACGAGACCACCATCTTCTATTGCTCCATGGTCTTGTTCTGACACTCATGAGCCCATTGTAGGCACTTTTGGCTATGGACATGGGTCAGCATGGGCACCCTGACCAGTATGTAACTACACAGCCCTATATACAACAAACTACAATGTACTACATGTTCTGTGAAATGTCAAAAGAAAAACTGCACCACTCCAGGCTCCTAAAACAACCTCTTGGGAAGTCCACTGCTCCTGGTGCAGATCCCAAGAGCTTGTCTAGCTCCATATATATGGTAAAATCAAAGAATGAGGCCACAATCCATGGAGGTCACAATTGTTAGGTTTTTTGTGTATAGCTGTGTAGCCTAAGGGAGTGGACTGTGTCTGCAACTAGCTATACACCATGAACATACCAGTGGGATTTCCACGGATTGCGGCCTTGTTCTTTGAATTTGCACTGTGTGTTTTGAAACCTTTCTACTGGAACTAGCATTGGCTTTTTTGAGTTACAATAGCTCTTCTACTGGATCAAACTACACGGGTGCCAGCCCCCCCCGTGCATCAATGAGCCTTGGCTGCACATGATCTTGTCACAGGTTAGCCAATTTCCCTTCCACCTTTGGACCATTTTTGGTAGGTTCTGACCACTGCAGAACAGAAACATCCCACAAGAGCTGCAGTTTTGGATATGCTCTGATCCAGTCATCTAGCCATTACAAGTAGGCCCCCTGTCAAAGTCCCTCAAATCCTTATGCTTGCCCGTTTTTTTTTTTCTATTTTCAATACAACTTCAGGGACAACTTATTCACTTGCTGCCTAATATATCCCACCTACTTTCAGGTGCCATTGTAATTAGATAATCAATGTTATTCACTTAACCTGTCTGTGTGTGTATGTATGTACTATGTGTGTATATATATATATATATATATATATATATATATATATATATATATATATATATATATATATATATATAAAATAGTATATACTAGTTTTTGAGGGCTGACCCCAAAAATATTTTTCCCTTTATTTAAATGATTGAAAACCATGTTATTCAAAACATCCATCGGTCTAAAATGACTTGGGGGGGGGGGGGGGGATGTTTCATGGGATAACTTGCAACAGCACCTCCAATATTTGTGGTTGTGGCTCAGATTCCTGTCTTTTTCTGTGCCACAAAGTGACTGCTACATGTATTCTTATCTCAAAATGCAATAAAATATTCAGCATGCTGCATTTTGTGTTTTTATGGGTTTTTGTGGCAGCTTGTCATTCTGCTATATCAGTACCTTTTTAACAAATGTGAATGTTTGTATTGGGAAACATACAGTCTACTGTCAGACACATTTTATTGAGTTCAGAAACAGCAGATTGCTCAGTTTTGAGTAGTTGACAATGCAATGCTAGAATATTGAAAACTTTTGATAATCGACCATCAACCTCTGTCTTCTTCCATCAATTTTCTGTGTGGTCTTCATTTGCTATCTGCATAAAACACATTTATTTTTATTCTTAAAGTGAACCGGGCTATAATATATATTTGCTCAAGTTGAGATTAAGCCCTGCCCCCTGTCATTCAGATGTCAAATATCTTTACTGCTCAAGTGGCACTGCAAGGTGCTTAAAGTGACACAAAATTATATAGCTTTTCTCCAAAAATAAACCATACACATCCACTACTTAATGGCACTGATCTATTTTGCATGGAATTGTTTCTTACTGTGTTTTTCTGGCTCCTTGTAACATCCTCCATGAGCTCCAGAACCTCTCCTTTTCCCGCATCACTTCTGTTAGTTTTGGAACAAGCAGTGCACATTTGTTGCAGTCATCAACACTGCTCTATGCACACTACAAATCCCATAGTCCCTAGTCTATAGTTCTTCTCGGGAGTGAGCAAGAGAAGATACATTCCTGAATACAGTGGGTCCATGGAGAACCAATATAGCCACCATCTAACAAGTGGCTGGATCACAGTAGCAAAAAAAAGGAATTGAGAGATTTGGAGGAGGTTGAGAGCAATAGAAAGGACTTTTTAAAGCTAAGAATACAGTACATACTCAAACTGAATTTTTTTTAAACCAGAATTTAGTGTCACTTTAATCCCACCAGGCAGAATTTATGGCCCCATATTCAACCTAGGCCAGTGATGGCAAACCTTGGCACCCCAAATGTTTTGGAAGTACATTTCCCATGATGCTCATTCACTCTGCAGTGTAGTTGAGCATCATGGAAAATGTAGTTCCAACGTGTCTGGGGTGCCAAGGTTTGCCACCACTGGCTTAAGCCAAGGATCCAAAGAGGACCTCCAGGTACAAAGGATTCAACTGGAAGATTAAAAAGAGGTACAGACACCAGAAAATGGTGTTATCTTAGAAGTGTTTTAGGTCACTTTAGGGTAAGCCTGTCACAGACATGGACAATACAAATGGAGACTGTCAAAACGATCTGTAGATCCAGGGATATAGACAGATAGTGTTGCATACTAATTTCCTTATTTTTTTTTTTTTCTTGCAAGGGTTGAGCTTGTTCCACTTCAGCTTCAGATGGTTTTTCATGACCAGGCCATTTTTTTGCTATGTGGCACTGCGCTACTTTAACTACCGTATTTATCGGCGTATAACACGCACAGGCGTATAACACGCACATTCATTTTAAGAGGGAAGTTTCAGTAAAAAAACTTTAAATAAGGAACTTTGAAGCAAAATAAGGGTCAGTGCCCATCTGCAGCCTCACTATTGCCATCAATGCAGCCTGATCAATGCCCATCTGCAGCCTCACAAGTGCCATCAATGCAGCCTCATCAGTCCACATCAATGCAGCCTCGCCATTGCCATCAATGCAGCAGCCTCACCATTGCCATCAGTGCAGCCTGATCGATGCCCATCTGCAGCCCAGAGGGGACAGGGAGGGGGGCGGGACGAGCGCCGACAGATTACATACAGTGAGAATCTCCTATGATAGACAGAACAGTGGTCCAATGGCAGCCCAGGAGATGGGACTTCCTATTACAGAGGCCGCCAAGTAAACAGGAGATTCTCACTTTGTGTAATCTGATGGTGCTCATCCTGCCCCACTCCCTGTCCCCACGGAGGCAGCTAAAATTGAAGTATTGGCGTATAACACGCACCCACTATTTGCACCTGATTTTCATGGTGGAAAAGTGAGTGTTATACGCCAATAAATACAGTATTTAACTATTAACAATTGCGCATTTATGTAATGCTGTACCAAAACAAAATTTATAGAATTTTTCACACAAATAGTGCTTTCTTTTGGTGGCATTTTATCACCTCTGGGTTTTCTTTTTTTTTATTACATAAACAAAATGTTGTGAAAAAAAAATAAAAAAATATATCTTTTTTATTTTCTACTATAAATCTTATCCCATTAAAAAAAAAAATCTTTTAATACATTTTGTCTTTGGTAAAACAAAAAACAGCAACTTATAGAGGGGCGGCATGCAATCTGACACTAGAATCAAGAAGGGGTTAACATCTAGGTCGATCGAGGGGTTAAATATGTGTCTAAGTGTTTATGTGTGCTGCTTTTACTGAGGATATAGTTGTTTTCAATCCCTGCTTAGCAGGGAATGAAAAAACAACTCGATCCCCTGCCACTGAACACAGCTCTGTGCTGTTTCGTGAAGCTCAGAGCCGATCACTGGCTACCAGCAGTCAACCACGATGCGCTGTGACAAAGCACAGCTGGGTGGGCATCCCCTACTCGGAAATTCAGAATCACACATACATGATTCTGCACAGCTGGTCCGTACTGTCGCAGTAAATGTACATACTGGGATAATGATGCTTATTAGCATTCTTAAACTGATTGTAAAGGCTCGAGGTTTTTTATCTTCATACATTCTATGCATGAAGGTAAAAATTCTTCTTTGTGCAGCAGCCTCCCCCCCCCCATCTCAATCCCGTGATGTGCACAAGAGCTGCTGCTCTCTTGGATCTCTTCCTCCTCATTGGCTTAGACAGCAGCAGGAACCATCTGTTTTTCATATCACTTTAAAGTATATCCCCTTCACGCCGACCGTACGCAAATTTGCATTCAGGCTTGAAGGGGTTATAGCGGGTGAAGCCTGCAGCTGCAGGCATCACCCAGTACCATTTTTTAGAGCAGGCGGTTGGCTCTTTAGTGATAACAATCGAAGCGGCTAAAAGCCGCTAGGCTGTTATCCTAAAGGAGCGGGAGGGGATGTCCGCCCCCCCCTTTTCCCCGCTCTTCCTGGGCCTCCTGTCCCACCGGGAGACCTGAGCCACCATCTGGCGCATCCACCAACTAGGCTGAGACCCATACGAAGTCAAATTTGTCTCTGACCGGGTCTCCAGTGTAAAATCCTGGAAGCAACGTCACTTCCGGTTTACTCAGCTACCAATGGCGCCGATTTAAAAAAAATGACAGTTTTCAGAATCGCCGTTTTTGGCAATCTGCGCTTAAAAGTATTCAAAGGAGGTATTTGGGGTCTTTTAGATCCCCGATCCCTCCATAAAGAGTACCTGTCATGACCTATTACTGTCACAAGGGATGTTTACATTCCTTGTGACAGCAATAAAGGTGATCAGAATTTAAAAAAAATGTAAAGTGACAATGTATAAAAAAATAAATAAGAAACAAACATTTTTTAAAGCGCCCCCGTCCCCACATGCTCGTGCAGCAAAGAAAGTGAATACGCAAGTCCTGTCCGTAAATGTAAATGGTGTTCGAATCACACATGTGAGGTATCGCCGCTATCGGCAGAGTGAGAGCAATAATTCCAGTACCTCCTCTGTAACTCTAACCTGGTAACCAATATGTTTTTTTAAAGCGTCGCCTATGGAGATTTTTAGGTACCATAGTTTGTCGCCATTCCACGAGTGTGCACAATTTCAAAGCATGACATGTTATGTATCTATTTTCTCGGCGTTACATCATCTTCCATGTTATACAAAAATTTGGGCTAACTTTACTGTTTAGTTTTTTTTCAATTAATTTTTTCCATAACAATGCGTTATACCGTGTGACATAAAATATTGCAACGACCACCATTTTATTCCCTAGCGTCTCTGCTAAATATATATATATGTTTGGGGTTCTAAGTAATTTTCTAGCAAAAATTTGGATTTTAACTAAGCAAAAAATGTCAGAAATAGGCTTAGGCATAAAAGGGATATGTAAACCTCTAAAACATATCAGGAATATGAAATGTTGGAACAACATATTCTTTAAATGCCCATAAAACCCTAGCCTTATCTGGCTGTATTCCAAGATGTTACCAGCTCAGTTTTCAAATAATCAATACCATTAATCATTGGGAGATCATATACAATTGATTAGGTAGCTTGTGGTAGTTTAATGCTCCACTGGTCCAGCTAATTAAAAACCTAAAGCTATAGTCATATTACCTGTAAGAAGGTACGTTCCACATTGTGCAGGGAGGTGTATTCTGGAGAAGTCTTCACTGCTGGGATGCTGGTCCTCTTCCTGTCTCTGAACTTTCAGTGCTGCAATGGTTAACGGCTTTGGATCTTAAGGCAGAACAGCAGTACAGATGGTTTGTCTGGGACACGCTGTCAATAACCATGAATCAGACTGAGACAGAAATACAATTAAATCACGCTTGTTTAATAATAATAAAGGAAAACAGAGTAAACGTAGTCAAAACATAGCCAGCATTCAGAAACCAGAATGGATAGTCAGACAAGCTAAAACATCAGGGAGCCAGAGATGAGCGTAGTAGAACAACAAGCAGGATCTGGAGCCAGAAGGAATGTCAGCCAAGCAAGTCTTTAACAGGAACACAGGAGAGTGTCTCTAGAGATGTGACCAAGGGGAAGGCAGAGATCATCTGGACTGGACGGCTTAAGTAGGCAGGACTGACGAGCAGGATTTCATCAACAGGTGAGTCACTGTGGAGAGATAGGAGCTGGCAATTTGCCAACAGCTAAGTGGCCAGCTTTGAGAAGGAAGGGCTGAGCCCAGCCCTGACACACACCCCCTCCATCCTCCTTCTCTAGTGAGCAAAGTTATTTCACGGGCTACGCTGCTTGTAAGACAATCTGTGAATAGGGGAGAGTCTGATCACACACAGGATTCTCTCCTCCATTTACAGATTGTGTTACAGACAGTGTAATCAGTGAAATAACTTTTCTCACTGGAGGAGGAGGATGGAGGAGGTGTGTCCCCATTGGATTATCTGTACTGCTGTTCTGCCTAAAGATCTAAAGCTGATAACCATTCCAGTACTGGAATATCAGAGACAGGAAGTGGACAGGCATCCCTGCAGTGAAGATTTCTCCAGGATGGAGCTACCTATAGAAGGTGAGACTATAGGTGTATGGGTTTTTTTTTTTAAGCTAAACTTAAGCTTTAAGCTTGGGTGTTCTTGACATGGAACTCCATGACCCTCATCTGTCCTAATCTCAATGGCTGGGAATATCCTGAGTTTGATTTAACTTCCCAGAGTCCCACAGTGGACCACTTGGTCCCACTAAGTTCAGGGGGAAATACACAGACAGTTACCTATAAAGAAACCCTTTTATATAACTTTGGAGTGAATGTTGACTACAGAGAGTGGCAGGTGCAGTTACTTAATACACCATGAATAATGACATGTTGAGGGGCAGAAGGTAAGAGACTTTTGAAAACTTGGATGCTTTGAGGAGAGATGAGGTCAATCGGCAAGAGACATTTGAGCGAAAAGTTGATGTATAGAAATAGGTGAACATATTTAAACTGCTAAGACATGCACATAACACAGAAATTAGAAAAAGGTGATAAACTGCAGAAGCTGTAGACCCTACACATTGTGCTCGAGATTAACTAAGAATATTTAGATCTTGCATAGACATGTTTTAGCACAAGATGTTATAAACACATTTGGTGTTGATGTGAAACAGATATAATCATAGCTCCGAGTTGTGTATAAAATATACTTTTTAACTTTCCAAAAGTGTTTCCCAGTGCTCAACCTTTCATCCAATTTCTAAATTGCTGCACTGTAAACATCAAAAGCCAATATAAAGAAATAGTAGTGGAAAAAAAGGCACTTGTGGGTTTAACTAATCATTTGTTTGCATAAAAGGGGGTGTGGCAGGGGGTGTCCTATGCCTACATACTTTTGCTAATAGGTATCCCTCGTTCCCGTCCCAAAAAGTTGGGAGGTATAGACATAATCAGTTGGATGTGTTGGGTTTTTTAAAGGAAATCTGTATAGTGCGACCCGGAGAAGAAAAAATTGATGCAGGGTCCGCATGACTAAGGGAGGAACAGGTCTGGGGAAGGGTTAATAAATAAGAAGTTAGTGGGGGTAGGGGTGTAGCTTACCTGATTGGTGTATTAGGGGTCAGATGGTCAGGGAGGAGCCGCAGGGGGTGTTGTCAATGCAAGGGCTGATGGGTAATCACTCCAGATAGTTGATTGAAGAGCTTCTGCTGTTCCCTGCGGAAAGAATAACGGACAGGATGAGCGACTTGGAGGCCTTGTGAGACCAGGCAGCTGTGGCTCCAGCAGCAACTGATGGGCACGTTAGGGGGGTCGGGGGTTGACCATCTCTTCCAGGGCCCCCCATCATCAAAACGTGCTAGGAGGGTTTGCCCTCCTGAGCGCTTGAGCCCTTCTCACACCCCCCGGGTCCGGCTGCGGCATTGGAGCTCCAATAGGCACCCTCCAGTGTCCCCTGCTGTGCCACTTGCCTCTTGCTCCTGCAGTGGGCCTGGAAGGAATCCCCTTCATCAGCGGGACCCGAGGGAGGAGGGAACACCACGCTCTCACCCCCTCTTCTCTATCCCAGAACATGGCGTCTGGCTCTCCTGCTGATGTGCCTAGCAGGAGGTCGGCTCGGCATGGGAATCATTCAGCTGTGGGGAGGGGCGGGAGCCCCGTCCCCTCTAACACTGGGATGGCAGCCTGTGGATCCGGAGGCCGCCGTGAGCTGAGGTCACATGTTCCCCCTGCACAGTGTCCAGAGCGAGCGGCCCCCTCCCCTGTGACTGGGAGAGAGGCTCAGCGCAGGAAGAGTCCATCATCAGGGAGCAGAAGGCATTTGGCGCCCTCTGCTGCTTCTACTATGGCATGCAGCATAAAAAAAATGATTCTGGAGAGACAGCTACACAGGGGAGTGGCTATGACCGGCAACCCCCTTCCACAGCTGGGGGAACATGGGGACCCTGCAGCTTTCCGACTTTGTCTAAAGTGCCTGAGGTGGCTGAAGATACATCGGGCGCACTGGGCCTGAGTCTACAGAGAGAGGAGCGCCTGCGGCAACTTCTTTCTGTGAGTCGTCTGACGAATCCGGCTAGGTATCCAGCGATGGCGGCGGGCAGTCAGCGGCCGTGCGCCCTACTCTTCAGAGCCAGCCGGGATCCAGGAGTGTGGCTGCTCGACATCTGGCGTGAAGGCAGCCTGGTAAGTCACATTCTTTATGCACCGGTGAGGGATTCTAGAGGTATGTTGGGCTTGGCAGAATTTTTTGCAGGATTTTGTGATTTGCTGGACCGTTGTGCTCCGCCTGGGCCTATTGGGCCCATTTTGGGGGCCAACGGGGGCGTGGATTCCTGCCGTGGCCGTATCTGATGGCTTAGGCCGTGATGTCTCCATCATACCTAGTTCTAGTGGGCACAGTGCCACAGCATGACAGGCCGGGGAGGAAGGATGAATCTGCCTCCCCGACAGTGAAAGCTAGCGGCACGGAGTCACGTAAGGCCAAGGAGTCTGGAGATTATGGGGTTCGTTTGGCAGATAAGGCACAATACGAGATCTATGTTTGCTTCGAGAGTCCATTGGGGGTTCATCTTAAGCCCGAAATCAGGGAAAAGATTTGGCGGGGAGAATATATGGAAATATTCTCCCTCTTGCCTTTAGAGAAGTTTAATATAGACAAGGGGAAGGCGGACGAGAGCAAGAAGGAGGAGGAGGAGAGGCGCCGCTAGCAGCTTATCCCTCTGACTTTTTCCAATTGGCTTCAGGCCTTTGCTATATTGGCAAGAGTCATCAGTGAAAGAGAATCTGAGAACTGTTTTCCGCTCTTTTGCTACTTGGATGCTATTGGGGAAGGCCATAGGGTTTACGGGGGATTGGCGTAGCTCCGCTATGAAGAGCAGTTTTGTCGGCGGAAAGCCGTGAGGCCTCAGCTACGCTGGGATCATAAGGATATTGGGCTTTGGATGAAGCTCATGGTGCAGGCACGGGCTTTGGGACAGCCCTTTCGGGGGGGCAGTGGTTCAGGTGCCGCTGGACAGTCGGCCACACACCAAAAAAACTACTGTTGGCAGTTCAACGAGGGAACGTGCTGTTTTGGCGTGGCCTGTCGTTTCTGCCATGAGTGCTCCGGCTGCGGGAGCTCCCACAGTTATGCCAAGTGCTTTAAAAGGGGAAGCACCAATCAGGGGATTCTACTTCAAAAAGGGAGGACCCCAGTAAACCTGTCCGAGATGCTTCCGTACCTAAATAGGTATCCCAGGAGAGCGCCGCTGGTTTTCCTTGCCGATGGTTTTGCCAAAGGCTTTCAGATTCCCTGTTCGTTACCTCTGTCTGGGCCTTCTGTGCCCAAGAATTTAAAATCCACATTTCAGTTTCCGCAGGTAGTGACTGAGAAATTGGCTAAGAAGGTCGACATGGGCAGGATGTCCGGCTCCTTCAATTAACCACCCATACCTTTGTTGCATGTGTCACCTTTGGGAATGGTCCCTAAAAAAGAACCCCACAAATTTAGGCTGATACATCATTTGTCGTATCCGAAGGGAGCTTCGGTGAATGACGCGATTGAGCCTGATTTAACTTCTGTGTTGTAAACATCTTTTGATGTGGCGGTCAGTTGGTTCAGCGGTAAGGCTGGGGGGCATTGTTGGCGAAGACAGATATTGAATCCGCTTTTCGTCTGTTGCAGGTTCATCCGGAGAGCCAACCGTTGCTGGGTTGTTTTTGAGGGTGGGCAGTTTTTTGTTGACCGTTGTCTTCCCATGAGTTGCTCAATTTCTTGTTCCTATTTTTAGACTTTTAGTACTTTTGTAGAATGGGTGGTACGGGAGGAATCGCAAGTGCGCTCCGTTCTGCATTACCTTGACGATTTTCTTTGTATCGGACCCCCGAAGTCCACAGTTTGCTCTGTCCTGTTGCAGACATTGGAAGGCATCGCTCGGCGGTTCGGGGTTCCCTCTTGCGCCGGAAAAAATGGAAGGTCCTTCAACGGAGATTTAATTCCTGGTTATCATCATTGACACGCAGGCGATGGAGTGTCGCTTGCTGATTTAAAAATTGGAGGACCTGCGGTTGATGGTTGGTGCGGCCTTTCAGGTGAAAAAGGTTAGGCTGAAACAGTTTCAATCCTTGTTGGGGAAGCTTAATTTTACCTGCCGCATTATGCCTATGGGGCGCAATTTTTGCCATCGCCTTAGTGCCGCTACTTCTGGGGTGCGATTGCCGCATCACTACATTAGACTTTCATGCGAACACAAGGCTGATCTGCGGGTATGGGATGAGTTTCTGACCTCTTATAATGGGAGGTCCTTGTGGATGGCCCCGGTGGTGTCGGTTTTTGACTTTGACCTGTATAGCGATGCTGCTAGCAACTTGGGTTTCGGGGCTTATTGTCAAGGGGCATGATGCACGGCTGCGTGGCCGGAGGAATGGCGTGCCATGGGATTCTTGAGCAACCTGGTGCTATTGGAGCTTTTCCCGATCATGGTGGATATTTGGGGGCCTCGAGTTCAAAATCGTCGGGTTTGCTTTCATTGTGATAACATGGGGGTGGTTGCGGTTGTGTCCAGTCTGTCTGCTTCATCTCCGCCAGTGCACTGCGTTTTCTTGTTCTTCGTTGTTTAAGTTTGAACTGTTTTTTGAAAGCTGTACATGTTCCGTGAGTTGATAATTCCATTGCTGATGCCTTGTCTCGTTTTCAGTGGGGACAGGTTCCGGAAGCTGGCGCCGGCGGCAGAGCAGAGGGCGGTTCCTTGTCCCGCACATCTGTGGAGACTGGCATTGGATTAGCTGGTGCCTAGTGCAGCGTTCGGTGAGTGAGGGTACATGGGTGGATGACTCGTCTGTTTTGCGGGACTGGTACGGATTGATAAATTCCATTGGGGGTTGCTCTTCAGATCGGGACAGACTTTCCCTGCTTTTGTATATGATCGGGATGGAGTTCTCCGTAGGCACATCTGTATCCAAAATGAACCAAAGGTAGGCTGTTCTAGCTTTCCTTTTCAAGCTAGAGGGCCTGCATGACGTTACAAAAGACTTCATGGTGCGACAGGCCATGAAAGGGTTTCGGCACGGACATGTGGTACCAGATACCAGGAGCCCGGTGTCATTTGAGCTGCTCCAGGAGCTGGTAGGGATCTTGCCCAGAGTTTGTACCTCCCTTTATGAGGTAGACGGCGGCTTTTGCCTTGGCCTTTTTTGGGGCCCTGCGGATTGGGGAGTTAGTGAGCAAAAACAAGCGTGGTGTGGGTGGGTTCATGTTTTTGGATGTACAGGTCACTGCTGACAGTGTCCAGCTTTATATCAGCAGATCAAAAACTGATCAATTGGGCAAGGGTGTTGACGTTGTTCAAGTGCTTCTGGAGATGTTGTGTCCGGTTCTCGCTGTACAGCGTTTCATGCAGATCTGGGAGGGAGTGCAGGGGCCTTTTTTGCGGCATGTGGATGGATCATCCCTGTCGCATCTTCAGTTTGTGGCGATTTTCAAGCGCTGTTTGGATGAGGTTGGCAGGACAGCTACCCAGTTTAATACTCATTCCTTCAGAGTGGGGGCAGCTACGGAGGTGGCTCGCTGGGGGTTGAGTCAGCAGGTGGTAAAACCTATAGGGAGGTGGGAGTCTGACCGTTTTAAAATTTATTTTTGCCCACACATGCTGTGATGTTGTTCGTTGTTCTGTACTTGTTTTTTGGGTGTTTTTCTTTGGCTCTATGTTTTTTTTTTTTTAGTACAGGTTTTCCTCAGGGCCTGGCGTGGATTTTGGGAGTCTCTTACATCTTCTGGGGTGGCGATCAGAGTGAATGCACGTTCAGGAAGGGACACAACTCGGCGTTCCCAGGAGTGAAGCAGTCTGTAAATGGCTGGGCATTAGAGGCATGATGTGGGGCTGGGTTCTTCCTGACTTTCATTATTATTCAAAAATTGACAGGCCTCCCGATGTTCTGGTGCTCGGCCTGAACCCCCATGTCTGAATGACATGGGGGTTCGGGCCGCCAGGGACCTCGTCAGAGATGTAAAATTTGACATTTTGCGCTTGATGTGTGATTTCCCTGGTATAGTCATCACGTGGTCGGACATAGCGCCCCGACACAATTGGCGTCATGCTCGCTCTGTTGAGCGCTTGAATAGGGCCAGGATTAAAGCCAACAGGGAGATAGGACGCTTTCTGTCTTGTCTCGGGGGCTTGGTGGTTCGCCATCGGGATCTGGAGGACCTGACTATTGAACTATTGGAGGGATGATGGTATTCACTTGAATGCCGTGGGCATGGATTTCTGGTTTTTGGGATTACAGGAAAAGGTGCAGAGGTGAACTTCAGGTGTGGAGCGACTCGCTTGAGTAAGGTGTCACTCAGGCTCGCGTGGTGGGTCAGGGGGTCTTTGGGGGGGTCAAGGATTGACCAGATTGTAGAATAATTGGGGGCCCATCTAGGGTATGGTGCTCCCACCTGATTGGTTGTTGGTGGTTCTCCCAGGAGCTAGGTCCCCTGGGGGAAAGTCAAAATGTGGAAATTGCAACGTCTTCGAGCCAGATGGGGTAAGGCTGAGGACATGGTTGGTAATAATCCAAAATGGGATTTAAGGACACCCAAAGACCACCTCCTGGTGTTAGAATTGTTTTTGTTTGTTGTTTATTAATTTGTTAAATAAAAGGGCTGTTGTGGTCATTTAAACCCATGTCACGCAATGTTTTGTTTTTATTATAAGTTCAAGGACCGTAAGGCCCCTTTCACACTGGGGCGGGGGCGGCATCTGCAGTAAAGCAGCGCTATTTTTAGCACTGCTTTATCAACGTTTTAGCGGCGCAGTTTTAACCCCCGCTAGTGACCGAAAAAGGGTTAAAAACCATGCAAAGCGCTGCTACAGCAGCGCTATGACGGTGGTATAGCTGCGCTGCCCCATTGATTTCAATGGGCAGGAGCAGTGAAGGAGCGATGTATACACCGCTCCTTCACCGCTCCAAAGATGCTGCCAGCAAGACTTTTTTGAGCGCCCTGCCAGCGCACCGCTTCAGTGTGAAATCCCTCGGGGCTTTCACATTGGAGAGACAGCAGCAGCTGTTTCAGGGCACTTTGCAGGCACTATTTTTAGCGCTGTAGCGCCTGCAAAGCGCCCCAGTGTGAAAGGGGTCTTAGCTGATGAATCCTATAGTCATGAAGTATGTAGGAGGCAATTGCTTGCCTCACCTGAAAATATAGTTGAATGGCTTTTAATCAGAATCAGTGGTTTTCAGTACTTTGTCAGTGACTAAGAACCAAATCAGGAGTACATTTTACTATGACTTGGTCTGTATGTCTGTCCAATATTTAAACCATTGTATAGAGATGACAGCTAGGCAACTAGCATTTTTCAAAATGTCATCAATGGCAGGCTATTACTGTTGGTAAAGGTTTCCTTAACATAATGAATTGCTGGACTACTGATTTCTCATCTACACGTACGGAATAAAGTTTGTAGGATCTTCCTGCAGTTGTGCAGGTATTATACTGTGTACCATACTCACTTCAGTCCCCTCCAATATGCAGAAACACACTAATAACAAAATTGGCTTACACCAAAATTTTGTCTTGGAGTACCTGTGTAAGAGTGGTGGAAAATTAGACTTTAAAGTATAATGGAATTTCTATGGAAAACAGTCAATAAAACAAAAATAAATAACCTTTATAATTGCTAGACAAGACATGCGATTTAATGTTATTAAAAAAAAAAAACTTTTCTTTTTCAATTTGCAGCTGCTGTAATTTTCTGTAAAATAAAATGCAATATGGCAACCTGGAGGTGTGCTGTACACCATTGCTGTATGGAATGTTTCCACAAATGTAATTTCCTTCTTGTGTGTTTGGTTCACAAATTTTTACCAGAAATATGCACTATGATAAATAGTCGAGAAACCTTCTGCAATAGGAATTTTTTGATTTCGGTGAAATATATTTCAAGGGTTAAAAATTTCTAAAGGGTGTGCCAACCCTGCAGTTTTACTCATCAGAACATTGAGAGTGCACCAGGTGATATTATTGAACCAGACCCTTCCATTCAAAATCAATCTGCAAAGGACATTGTGAAACAAACTGCAATTTTCAGAACAGAAAAGGTAGGAATCTGCTTCAAAGTAACAAAAAAAAATTGCAACCGGCATAGTTCACCTAGAGAGGATTGTGGGGTTTTTTTGTTTTGTTTTTTTCTTAACAAAATGGAATTACAGTTTAAGCTTATGTAGCACTACCCCTGCAAGACCCGCTTGTTACTTTGGGTTCTCTGTTCTGTTGCCTTCAACTCCGTGAACAACCTCGTTCCTTCTGACACACCTTGTATAAGCAAATGGTTGCTGCAGCAAACTTATGTGAGCACAAATATGAGTATCCTGCACATAACTGCATTTCAATATCAGTAAATAAGCATCAAACCGGAAAACTGTGAATATAGTAGGTATATTGTCATGGCTTAAGGTAAATGGTAATACACATATATGAGCAGATAAAAGAATCAATTTACTCACAATACGCTATTCAATAGAATTTCTAGGCTAAAGCAGCTTAGGATAGAAAACTGCACCAAGTGAGCAAAAACCAACACAGCAATAGCAGTCGTAGCAATTATTGAATAGTCCTACAGCAAAATCTCTGTGACCAGTAACATATACCCTCTTCAGAGTGCACTGTAGGTAAAAGGCTATGATGTTATCTGTAGCTCCCTAAGGATGGGGGGTACCTCTGACTATGGGCAATTAGGGCAAAGTTTCTTAAAGTAGTTGGTTGGTATACAGTTCTGAGTCTTCAGCCGGCTAGTGTCAGTGCCAAGTCTTTAAGGTGGTGCTAAATAGCACAGTCCCCTTTAAAGCCTGCATACAGTGATTCCAACCGCTAGGTAGATGGCCAGTCTCTGCCAGCAGCAGAAGAACAATCATGGCAATGGCCTCTCAGCGGTCCCAGAGATAAAGCAAGCCTTGCTTCAGGTACTTAGCTATCCACAGTCCTTCCAGCTCAGCACTCAGGGTACTCCGGCCACAATCCCCGGTTCTCAGCACTTCAGTCACAGGTTGTAGCAAGAGGTGCGCAAGAGGAAGCCATTTTGTTTGTGGGTAAATACAGCTTTCCTCTCCTCCACCTAGCAGTCTCTTCCTGGAGATTCTAGTCTACTTGCTCATTGATCTCCATAGTAAGATCCTTCCTTACAACTACATCTCTCATAATTCAGTGCGGCCAGCATCCAAGTCTATCAAGCTTTTTCTGCTGGTTAACTCCCCATGCTGGGTGGAGGCAAGATAGTGTAGTGGGAGCACAGCGAACAACAACAGCACTGTGTCCTAAAGTTGCTCTCTCTGTCTCTAGCATGCACATGGCAAAACTGATTTTCCTTATGCCGCGTACACACGATCAGGATTTCCATCAGAAAAAAGTCGGATGGTTTTCCGATGGAATTCCGCTCAAGCTTGCCTTGCATACACACGGTCACACAAAAGTTCTCTGAACTTTCGACTGTCAAGAACGCGGTGACGTACAACACTACGACAAGCCAAGAAAATGAATTTCAATGCTTCCAAGCATGCGTCAAATTGTTTCCAAACATGCCTGATTTTTTGCGCGTCCGAATTGCATACAGACGAACGCATTTTTGGATAGGAACTTTTCCCGATTGAAAAATAGAGAACCTGCTCTCAATCTTTTGCTGGAATTCCGCCAGCAAAAGACCGATGGAGCATACACATGGTCGCATTTTCCGACAAAAAGCTCTCATCGGAGTTTTGCTGGTGGCATTTCCAATCGTGTGTTTGTGGTATAAGGCCACTTTCACACTGAGGCGCTTTACAGGCATTTTAGCGCTAAAAATAATGTCTGTAAAGTGCCTCTCCTGTCACTCCAGTGTGAAAGCCCGAGTGCTTTCACACTGGAGCAGTGCGCTTGCAGTACACTAGAAAAAGTCCTGCAAGCAGCATCTTTGGGGCGGTGGAGGAGTGGTGTATACACTGCTCCTAAACTGCCCTGCCCATTGAAATGAATGGACAGCACTGCCGAAGTGCCTGCTGTCAAAAAAGCACCATTAGAACGACGGTAAAGCGACACTAAAACTAGCAGCGATTTACCGCCGATGCTCTCACCACCCCAGCGTGAAAGTAGTTTAAAAGTGTTACCAAACCCACAATAGTAAAATCAATCTGTATATGTTGCAAAGCATTATTGTTATACTCGCTGTGGAACCTAAGGGGTTAATCCTCTTCATTGTGCAAAAAAGCGCTTTGATCCTGTCCTCTCTGATCCTCCCCTTCATTTACTGTCCCCAATCCATCTGCTGATACTAGTACAGATCCTTGGGGCACTCTGCACATGCTCAGTTTGGTGTGTATTGCTAGACAGTTTTTTGTTTGTTTGTTTGGGGAGGGTGCATGTGATCAGCACAGGGCCAATCAGCACTGTCCAGACAGAGGGTCAGGGATCCTGTAGCCTCATAGGACAGCCAGAGGAGAACGAAAACTCCTCCTACAAGCTTTAACCAGACACTGATAGAAGTCGACTGCTATATACTGCTGATGAGAAAAGGTATTTAGCAGTTAATATTTCCTAAAATAATTGCATTTCCATGTTCTGTGTACTGTGGGAGACCAGATATAGTGAATTCAGGGTCCTGGGTTTAGTAACACGTCAAATGTGTTGGCAATATACAGAGAAATACATTTAATATAAAGAGGTGTCAATGTGGAGTGCTTATGTTCCATTAATTTAGTATTCTTGTTTTGAGCAGATGGTGTCGGTATAATGCAAATATTAGAGTGTGGAGTAAAGTAACACTTTGACAAATTTTCTTTATATAATAGACGTAACTTGCGCCAGGCTTGTTATTGCACAAAATGACATATTTTCCTGCATATGTACTGTCAAGTTTGCTTTGCTTTCAACCACACCGAGAACAGATGGAATTGTTTTAATCACATTTACAAGTAAGTTTAACACATCCAAGATTTAACAAGTGTGGCTTTTTTATATTGCTATAAGGGTTGTCTGCTGGTACACGATTCCCAGCTAAACATAATTGATTAAAGGCTCAAGGTGACCCGATTGTCTGTAAAGAGTCTAGCAATCTGTAATGCTTTGTGTCAGGTCACAAAACCTGATTTTTGCTTTTTTTGTGCTTAGATGTTATTTAAATGTCCATTAGTTTTTTCTGCTTACTTATTTTAGGGATATTTTAGATTGGATTTTAACAGGTTGCAGTGGAACACTGGCCATTTTAGGTTGTAGGTAGTGAAGGATTAACATTATCAGAATTGTATTACTGTATGTATTTCTATGCAATGCGCCCCCCCCCCCCCCTCATTTCCTGTGCAGTACCTAGTAGAGGAAAGGAGTGGCATGTTTCTAATGGGGACAAAGAAAGCAACAATAGTATTATTTTTGTAGTGTGGAGAAGAGCAAAAACCTTTATCAGTTTTTCTATTTGTTGTCTTTGTCCCATTGTAGAGGTTCCTTACATAGTCACAGAAACAATACGTAAAGGTAAATCTTGCCAGTAGGGAGGGATACATATGTGGTAATAAAATCCTAACCAAGGTTCTTTGGCTAAATGTACACTTTACATTGATACTACCTATTAGCAGGTTATTGAATCGTGCTTGGAAGCTTGTTGTATGCAGAGAATACTCTACTTTTAGGCTCCATGCACACTGAAGCTCAAAAAAAGCTTTTTCTGGATGCCAGATTGCTGGCAGAAAACTCTGGTTGAAAAACGTGCTTTTAACAGTGTTTTGTACTAGCGTGTATGAGCGTTTTTTAGCGTTATCGTTTATGGGCGTTTTTAATAAAAATACACAGAGGACGCTCCAAAAATCCCACAATGCATTCCAAACTCTCATAATGCATTGAAATAATGTCGAACGCTAATTAACGCGCGTTTATGAGCGTTAATGAGCGTTTATCAGCGTTTGGCGTTTTTTGGCTTTTTTTGGAGGTGAAAAACGGCACTTTGAACGCAAATTTCTGGCGTTCATAAAAAAGCCCATAAACTCCACTGCTCATTAAAGCTAAAAAACGTTCATGTGTGCATGGACACATAGGATAACAGACTGGAGTTTATGGGCTTTTAAAAAAAATGCCCAAACTCCAATAAACTGCAGTTTATCAGCTCCAGTGTGCATGGAGCCTTATGGAGGATTAGCAATGCATGTCTTACAGAATGGAGAAACATGACTCAGGAAACAGGAATAAAAGTACATAACATAGACAGAACATCCTGTTATTACTTTACCTTAGAATAACACACTATTCTATAACATAACACTGCAGTGCCACCTGCTGGATAGATAGGTAAAATGCATATACACAGTCACAGTATGTAAGCAGATTGCTGTTGTTCTTCCAACACTACCTTGTGTACTTAAAGCAGAACTTTACCCTGCCACATTTGGCACTTTTTTTTGGGGGGGGGGGGGGGGGGGGCGGTTACCTGGTTTTGACAGGTACCCACTCCCACTTCAGGTCAGATTGCTGCTGTGATCTGAGCCAGATGTTCGACTCCTCCTCCTTCCCCCACTGTATTCTTGGACACATCACAGGTCCCAGAAAACGTTGGGACAATTCACAAGGCACAACGTAGCGTGCATGCACAGTAGGAAACAGGCTTCACTGCAGATGCTGGCACCTGCACACGAAGCCAATTGAAGAATCGGCTTGGGTGAGGACATCGCTGGATCCCTGGACAAGTGTTCTTATATTAAAAGTCAACAGCATTTGTAGCATGCTAACATTTTTTTTGGGGGGGGGGACCTGGAGCACCTCCTATAATCTCTTAATACCTGGTTTTCACTAGACTCCCATCTGTCTGTGTTAGCCAAATTTAACTGGGTGTTAGGTATTAGGGATGGGCCGAATGGACCCCTGTTCAGTTCTCACCAGAAGTTCCGAACACTGTGAAAGTTCGGACCCGAATAAAGAACCCCATTGAAGTCAATGGGACCTGAATGTCAAAAATCTAAAGTGTCCATTTTGAAGGCTTATATTCAAGTATTTGGGCATACAATTGTTATAGGGGTCTGGGTCCTGCCTTGAGGGACATGTATTAATAAAAAAAAAGTTTGTGAAAAACGTCATTTTTAAATGAGCAGTGATTTTTTTTTTTTTTTTTAATGAGAGCATAAACATTAAAAATTCCTTCCAATATAGTGCCTGGGGGGGTCCCGTTAGTCTACCTGTAAAGTTGCAGATCTGTACCATGTCCAGAATCTGCTGCAGCAATAATTGCATTTATAAAGCCAAAAAAAAGACATTTTCCCTACAAGCTGCCTTTATTTTGAGCCAGTGTGTATTAAGAGGGCAAAATGTAGTGCACTGGGAACAAGATTATAGATTTTTTTAATACATTCTGGTACTTTGTATAGAAGTAACGGGTGCGTAAAAATTGGTCTTTGGGTGTCGGTGGCGCCTTCCCACCGCAACCATATAGAGGTAATCTTGATGAAAGCAAGAATTGACCTTGCTGTAAAAAATTGCAATGATATGTACTTGTCAAACAGGTGCTAAAAAATTGGTCTTTGGGTGTTAATTGTGCCCATGAAACCTATACCAAAAACATTCTTCCAGATGAAATGATTGAACACCCTCAAAGCTAGGCAGCTTTGAAGCCCTGTGGAGATTCCACATCCCCAAAAGACTCAATCAGTGACATCGGCATCATGGGCTTCATAGCTGGTAATCCAGGACTGATTCATTTTTATAAAAGTCAAACTGTCCACGGAGTCTGTGGACAGACGCATTCTATGATCAGTAACAAAACCTCCTGCAGCACTGAATGCCCGTTCTGAAAGCACACTGGATGCAGGGCAGCCCAACAACTCAATAGCATACTGGGCAAGTTCTGGCCAGTGGTCCATATTTTATGATCCAGTAAGTCAGTGGATTGTCGGCTGGAAAGCTCTCCACTTCTGTTTTGGCCCTGAGGTAATCATCCACCATGTGATGCAGACGCTGCCAATGGGATGTGGAAGCTGACAGCTCTGGGCGGCAAGGACTAAAAAATTCTGAAATACCTCACTTAGGTGGACGCCTTCTCCAACACTCCTCTCTTGACCAACAGAAGACTCAGAAGAACATTTTCCATGACACTGTAACCTACTGGAGCCAGGAAAAATGTTCAATAAAATCATCTTTAATGTGTCCTCAAGAGATTTTATCTTCTGCACTCTCTTCGGGGGCGGGATGAGTTCTGAGACCTTCCCCTTATAACGGTGGTCAAGGAGGGTTGCCAACCAGTAATCATCCTTCTCCTTCATACATATTCTTGGGTCCTTTCGCAGGCTTTGAAGCATGGGGTTGCCCATGTGCCTCAAATTTGCCGAGGCTTGAGAAGCAGACTCCTCAGGGTCACTCAGGATGACAGCATCTGGAGCCTCCTCTTCCCAGCCACGTACTACTTCCAAGGGTCCTGGGGTTGGAAAGCCATCGCTTACAGATTGACACATGTCTTCCTCTTCTTCGAAGCCTAAAAAAGTGCCAGAATCCTCCTCTTCATCCTCCTCCCCTCTCTCCTCCTGTGTGTTCTGTGACATAGGAATGATGGTGTCTGGATAAAGTGGGCCTTGAGAGGAAAGGAAGTCCTCCTCTTCCTCCTGCTGCTCTGCCTCTGGTGCCCTGTCCATAATGCCACACAGAGTCTGCTCCAGCAGGAACACAACAGGGATTGTGTCACTGATGCATGCACTGTCATGGCTCACCATCCTTGTGGCCTCCTCAAATGGTGACAATACAGTGCATGCATCCTTAATGATCAGCCATTGGCGTGGGGAAAAAAAGCGGTCTGAGTCTGTCGTGCCGTATTCGCACAGGTACTCATTAAGGGCCCTCTGCTGCATGTATAGCCGCTGCAGCATTGACAAAGTCGAGTTCCACCTGGTGGTTCATGTCACAAATCAGGCGGTTTGCAGGCAGGTGGATTTCCTGCTGAATTTCAGCCAACTGAGCACTGGCTGTGTATGACCGCCTGAAATGGCTACAGACTCTTCTGGCCAGCTTTAGCACATCTTGCAACCCTGGGTACGTGTTTAGGAAATGCTGCACCACCAAATTGAGGACATGTGCCAGGCATGGCACATGTGTCAACTTTCCCTGTCTAAGGGCAGACAGGAGGTTTGAGCCATTATCGCACACCACAATTCCTGGCTCCAGCTGGAGTGGTGTGAACCAGCTCTGGGCCTGTTCCTGCAGAGCTGCAAGAATCTCTGCTCCGGTGTGGTTCCTGTCCCCTGTCCCCTAAACACACCAGCTGAATGGCCCTTTCAATGCTTAGGTGGTACGTGATGTTCATAGGACAATTCTGCAGAGGAGGGCATGGAGAATGAGGAGGGGGTAGAGCTCACAGGTCTGGCATCATCACCACCAGCTGTATGGAGACGTGGGGGCACAACAAGCTGCAGCACCGAGCCCTATCTTGCATCCTTTCGAGTTGCAAGCAGCGTTACCCAGTGTGCTGTGAACAAAATATATCGTCCCTGTCCATGCTTGCTGGACCATGTGTCAGCAGTAAGGTGGATTTTATGGCTGACTGCCTTGCCCAACAATGCCAGAACATTTCCTTTCACGTGATGGTAGAGCGAGAGGGAACGGCCTTATGTGAAAAGTAGTAGTGACTGGGAACCTGCCATTGTGGTAGAGCACATTGTGCAAATTCACGGAAGGAGGCAGAATCCACCAGGCTGAAAGGCAGAAGTTGGAGAGCCAACAGCTTTGACAAGCTTGCATTCAGACGCTGGGCATGTGGGTGGCAGGCACTGTATTTTTTTTTTCTGCTGCAGCAGATGGGGCAGAGAAATTTGCTACAGTCTACAGCTGGTGGTGTGCTGCTAGGACCTGGAATACCCTGTGCTATACCATCATCCCTGTCAGTGGAGGCTGCTGAAAGGTAATGACTCAGTATCACAGGGGCAGACTGAAGTGGGTGAGGAGGAGGGACAGATTTGTTCCCCTTTTGTGTGGCTTTAAGGTGCTCTTGCCAATGGGCTGAGTGGTTGAACGTTAAATGCCCTGTTAAGCATGCGGTACCCAAATGGTTGCCACGTTTGATGTACCAGATAGCAACAGTGCGATCTGCTGCAGATGTGCTGAAAAAAGGCCCAGACAGCTGAGCTTTGGGGAGTGGGCCGGGAGATGACAGCTGCAGAATGTGATGGAATAGGGTGGCTGCTCTCTACTCTTTCTTAATGTCGGCTTACTTGATGTGCTGCCTCACCTCCTGTTTCCTCCTCTGCTTTATCTGGCACCCAAGTGGCAACAGTGACTTCATCATCATCATCTCCATCTTCATCTTGCTGGCCCCCTTACAATGCCAAGGGAATGTCTGCCTCTCCCTGTTGTCCTCCCAGACATTTATTGTGAGGGAGGGCAGTGCTTATAAGCAAATGTAAAGAAGAAGTTGAAATCTGTACGTAGATGCACTTTAATCAATGTAAAGAGGTGTTTGGTGCACTTTAGTTTGAGTACTCACACTACACAGACACACTCCACGGATACACAATAATATACTGCAATATAATGCACCAAACGTACAGTGATGCACAGAACTATATGGCGTTAAACTGCCAGTAACGCTCACAAAACTTTATGGTGTTAAACTGGCAGTAACGCACACAGAAGTAAATGTCAATAAACCAGCAGTAACGCAATCAAATAGACTGTGTTCAACCGTCACTACACTGACGCTATCGGAACTGTCCCTACTCTAGCTATAAACTAATGTAAAGATTACTGACACGGTCTCACGACACTACACTGAAACTATCTCTGCTGTCCCTACTTTAGCTGCACACTATGCAAAGCTGAATGATGGTCCTCCTCACTACACTCACACTATCCCTAGACTGACACTAAACTAATATTCTACACTGACAATTGAAGCAAAGTAGCATAGTATAGCACACTAACTAACTAATAGCACTGAACAGAGCCCTGTTCTATCTCTCTCCACGCTGAAATCACACTAACACTGAAAATGGCTGCCATTGAAAGAATACTTTTATACTGTGGGGCGGGAATGAGCCATGATTGGATAAAGTCATGATGACAGTGTCCAATCATGGATAATAAACAGTGCAGCACTGGACATAAATTAATAATTATACCAACAAATGAAAATAAAGAATATTATTGCAAAAATTGTGAAAGGCAATGTGCTAATAAAATACTGTGAACAATCAAAATATTCAAAATAATTAACCATCAATATAAGAAAACCAATTAGTGAGAACAATATAAGTGTTCATAGCAGAGAATGTTCTGATATAATAATAATAAAGTTCAAGGAGAAGAAGATCCCAAAAAAACTGTGGAGTGAAGAATGTGAACTCCAAAATCCAGTAATCCACTTGCGAGTGACGCCCACCACCAAGAAAGAAAAATGGAGGCTTACCAGAAAGCCTGCGACCGCCCTTATTCAGGGGGGTCAAAACAGGCTTAGTAGATCACCGTAGATGTCCTGCCAGAATAAGCTCTATGGCTCCTCAGACCTCCCTTCACGATGGCTTATGGGTGATGGCCAAAAGCACTCAGGAACAATAGGTGACAGGATGGTAAACTCAGCGAACAGTCCAGCAAGGGTATATCATGTAAAAGAAAAAGGAACTCCCATAGTGTAGATAATCAAGTTCCGTTTATTCCAGAAAGGTAGATACAATAGCAGGCACACTGCATTAAAAAGGCATATATAATGCTCAAACGAAAACAATATAAAAACCTGTAAAAAAAGCTCCGCCGCTGTTTAAATTAAAACCGCGCATGCGCGATGCGTGTTCACGTTGTGACCCTACGGCCGTTTCGTCACAACTGACGTCATCAGGGGTACACTTTCACTGCTTTAGCCAATCAGGGCTTGCAATGCACTGTTCAGCGCCGCAGTGCATTGTGATCAATTCGGGGGGCCAAACAAACGGACGAAAAGTGAAAGTTCGATCCGAACTTGTGCTCGGGCTGAACCGTTCGCCCATCCTTATTAGGTATGTAGCTCTCACATTTCACCCCTTGATGCTCTCACCTATTCTTATTTCCTTAATGGAAATCATTTTGCAGTGGAAGTTCTTCCATTTTTCCTATATAGGGGAGACCTGACATGGCATCAGAGTGTCCTCTGCCATGGACTCTGGCCACTATTTTAGGAATGCCTATGTCGGAGGGAAAGTACGCTTACCAATTACTACTTGGTCTGGAGCATTTCTGCACAACCCTCTGATAGGACAGCATTCCATTGAGTAGGTCATCTCCAGGAAGCCTCATAGGTACACCTTTAAAGCCTAAAAGTTAGTAAAGAAATGTCTCTTGTGCTGCTGTCTCCTGCTTTAGCAGAAATCTTCCTCTGGTTTCCCCTAACCCCACCACCATAATCTTAACAGTGTGGCAGGGGGGAATAGAGCTGAGGGAGCTGTGAGAGGGACACATCAAGAGTGCTTCACTATGCCCACCCTTTCTACCCACCCTATTCACTTATAGATGTCACACTATCGCTTCTATGAATAAAAAATGATCTATGAATGGAGGACAGGCAGATGATTTAAAGGTCTGCCCTCTCCATTGTAAACAGGCTCTCCAATGTAAATAGTACACTGTTTACATTCATAATGACTCCACCACAGTGATCATATGGTACAGACCCATTCCAATCGGCTCTGTACACTGTGTCTTTGAACCAAGGTGCCAAATGACAACTTGTAGGACAATCACTTATAGTCATTAAAGGGTGCACTGGGCACCCTAGGGTAACTTCTGCAGTGCCGTTTATAAACGAATGGCGGCAGATACGTGGTTAACCTCCCCTTCCCCATGCCCATCTGCTGCTTCATTTCTTTGCAGTCCAAACCCTTGGTAAACTCCATTTTGGGTAGTGTCAGCAAACTTGTTAAACCCTTCCTTTGCAATTGATCGCTTGAGCCTAAGCACTGCATTAGTGGTGGTCACATGCCTTCTCATATTTGTGTGTGTTACAGTGACTCCAACAGAGCAAGCAAGTTGCAAAGGAGCATGGGGAAGGTGATTATTGGTGGGTTGAAGGGTGGACTTTAAAATGACTGTCACATTGCCTAAATCCCCCATTTGGACAGATCTGGTACTGTCAGTCTGGTGCCAATGCTGGCATCATTCTAATTCTTGATCCTTTGATCTCATTGTCCAATATTTCCAACTATCATTGCCAGCACAAACCCTGTTGAAGGGGTAATTGTGAGCCCCCAAAATGTGATGGCTTTTTGTACGGATCTTTTATTTAGATTGATAAATCTATACTGGGCTACTTACAGACGTGGCGTTCACTCTTTCTTTTATAGCTACAGAGGGGGGTTACCATGTATGATGGAGAGATACCTCATAAGATTGGAGATTACACCAGATCATAATTACCTTGAGTCTAGTGCACATTTTGCACTTTGTCTTAAACAGGAAAGAGTCTTTTAAAAAAATATTTATTTTATGTGTCCTGATCCTGTGAAGTCATATAGTGAAGCAGAAAGAGATTGATCACATAGAGGATATGCATTACTTTACAAATGTTCCAGAAGCTATCTATTCTTCTGTATCTGATTTTATTTGTTTATTTAGCTGTGTGGCCGGAGTTGCCCTTAAACAGTAATGCACTATCTCCCCCCAGACGCTGCTGTTTTTTGACATGCATTTGCAGCCTCCAAAATCATCCTATACATTATTTAAGGCGATGAACTGGTTCTCTCCATGCTTGCGCGGGGAATGTGTCTCTTCTGAGCAAGATCAACGCTAAAAAGTCCCAGAACTGCTGAGATCTTATTGTATTGTTCTTTATGCTAGGCTGCATATTGAATAGTTGTCAGAAAATCTGCTCCGGCAAAATAAAACATTTAATCTGCTTAGAAGTTTACATAACCTCTGGTCCCGCTGACAACCTGCGCTGTACTATGTTGTGTTTTCTTATTTCCATTTTTCTAAGGACACCTTCCTTCCCAGAGATGCATAGAGTGTCAGGGGAGCCTGCGTGCCGTGCACGGCCTCCTGTGCTCTTCCAGGGCATTTAGAAGTTCACTATTTGACATGTGCACTGGAGAATGAAGCAAGAGAAAAGCCTTATTATTTTCATCCTCTGCTGAATACACACGCTATCTCTAGCATTCTAGATCCGCTGTGAAACCTAGAAGTTGCATGGACGGCAGCACAACCATCTGCTTTATGTAGCACACTGTATAAACTTAAAGGAACACTGTTTTCCATATTAGCATAGAATATAAATCCTTGAGCAGATACCCCCTATACCATGTGTGTGTATATCCATTTTATTAAAAATCCATACATACTGGTATATTTATCATATAAATGTAATGACACACTGGGCTTACTTGCCTACCATCTTTATTGTGATGCAAACTGACTTCTGGGTGTAGAATATTAAGACCAATTTGGTAAGTGAAGCTGAACTCCAGGCCAATGGCTAAATATATTTTTTTTAAAGCTGAATCCCAGGTATGGATAATTTTACATAGTTACATTATTTCATCTTGGACCCATGTAACTATGTATATACTATACCTATTGGATCCCCCTGGAAGCCAAAAATATATTTTTTTAATGAGTGCAAAGCTTTCTCTGATTGAATGAAATAAGGAGGCAGGGTAGTGACAATACAAATTCCACCTCATCTAATCAGAGAAAGCTTTGCATTCATTGAGAAAATGCAAAGCGCTCTCTGGATGGCATCCATGCCACCCTCGTGTATTCAGTAAGCAGCAGGGCAGCCGGTAAGGGACTTGGAAGCTAGTGGAGTAGTGGTGATTTTCAGCTTCCACAGGGATTGGTCAGTTATGGTATATGGATAGTTACATAGTTACATTGGTTCAAGCTGGTCCACAGGGGCTATATACAATTAGAAGACTTTTCAAAACTTCTTATTACTGTATAAGAATGTCTGTTCGATTTTAATTATTGATAATGGGGGTCAAAATGACAAGGCAAGTGGCATGTAAATTGAAACAAATTTCCGACTGAGTATCTGTTTTTTGTTCAGAAATATCCATTTACTCCAAAATTGAATGTTAAAAGCAAACAAAGTTTTGAAGTAATTTTCGAATGACATATTGGGGTTGATTTACAAAAACTGAAGAATGCTAAATCTGCTGCAGCTCTGCATAGAAACTAATCAGCTTCATCAGTGTCCTGATTATCAGTGCAGTCCCAACATTGCCCATCAGTGCTGCCAATCAGTGCCCATCGGTGCTGCCTGTCAGTGCCCATCGGTGCTGCCTGTCAGTGCCCATCAGTGCTGCCTGTCAGTGCCCATCAGTGCTGCCTATCAGTGCCGCCTATGATTCACGCCTATCAGTGCCAACTATCCGTGCCCCTCAGTGCTGCATATCAGTGCAGCCTCACCAGTGCCTTCCCATTAGTGCCGCCTTCTCAGTGCTCATCAGTGCAGCCTAATCAGCAGACATAAGTGAAGGAGAAAAATTACTAATTTACAAAATTTTATAACGGAAACTAAAAAACATTTTATTTTCAGAGTTTCCAGTCTTTTTTGTTTAGCAAAAAAAAAACCCATTGGTGATTAAATACCACCAAAAGAAAGCTCTATCTGTCTCAAAAAAATGGAAAAAATTTTGTTTGGGTACAGCATTGCATGAATGCATGCCCAGTAGGCAAGTGATTAAAAGAAGTGAGGAATGTGATGAAAACATTGATAAATGGATACATTTACATGTGTGTGCGTGCACGCATGAACTAATACATATTTAAAGCCCAACGCCAGGAAAAAAATCATCCATGGGGATGCATGAACATTGTAAATGTTAACTGCTCATTTAGGGGGACAGTAAAAGCAGTTTCACCCAGTTCTCCATGCCCCTATGGCGCTCCTTTATGCTCCAGCCGTGGACATTTTCTCAGTGTCCTCACATCTAGTGCAGGGCTATATACAGGCATAGCCCACTTTTAAGTACGCAATGGGGTTTATTTACCAAAGCTGGAAAGTGCAAAATCAGGCTCACTTCTGCATAGAAAGCAATAAGCTTACAGGTTTTATTACCAAAGCTTAATTGAACAAGCCGAGGTTAGAAGCTCATTGGTTTTTATGTAGAAGTGAGCCTGATTTTGCACGTTCTAGCTTTAGTAAATAAACCCCATTGTGTACTTAAAAGTGGGGTATGCCTGTAACCTGAATTGGCATTGATGACAGTAAAGGACCTTAGACTGCTGTTGCATGGAGGAGAGGCTGCAGGAGCCGGTCTAGCAGTCCTGTGAAACCTGCAGGAGTAGAGGATCGAGTAATTAAGTCAGATTTTTAAAATCCCATAGACAGAAACGAGCTGTTAACCCTTGCAGTGCGTGGGCAGCCCCAACACAAGGGATGATGTGTAGGTTTCCTGAAGGTAGTGCTGACAACAGAGATCCATCCAAAAATCCCCTATCTATAGGAAAAGAAAACCCAGCTTTCAGCTAGCAATTGTTTTATTAGATATGACAAACCAGAACATATGGTGTACAACACAAGAGCTTACCAATTAGGATTTAACAGTTCTTTAATTGTCTAAGTACATTTGTCATTTTCATTCTCAAATGTCCTTGTAGACTTTAAAATATTAGAGCGACAATTCAAAACGTAAAAGAAGGGATAGCAGATCATTTATATAGCACTTTATATATACAGTATATTATACATTCATATCAGTTACTGCCCTCAAGTAGCTTATAATCTAAGGTCCCTAACTCACATTCATACACATTCGAGGGCCAATTTAGTCAGGAGGCAATTAACCTACCAGCATGTCTTTGGAACACCCAGAGGAAACCCACGCAAGCACAGGGAGAACATGCAAACTCCAAGCAGATAGTGATGTAGTTAGGATTTGACCCAACAACCCTAGTGCTGCCAGATGGAACTGCTAACCACTTATCCACTGTGCTGCCCATGACAGAAAATACATTTCCATGTGTTTAAATGTTTTTAAATTTAAGACTAAAAGATTAAAGGCAACCTCACCCCTCCTTTTTTTTTTTTCTTAGCTTTTTCACTATGTTGATAATCCTAATGCCCCGTACACACGATAGGATTTTCCGCCAACAAACGTTGGATGTGAGTTTGTTATCGAAAAGTCCGACCGTGTGTATGCTCCATAGAACATTTGTTGTTGGAATTTCCGCCAACAAATGTTTGGGAGCAGGTTCTCAAATTTTCCAACAACAAAATCCGTCGTCGAAAATTCCTAGTGTGTGTACATATGTCCGACACACAAAAAACACACGCATGCTCGGAATCAAGCAGAAGGAGCCGCGCTGGCTATTGAACTTCATTTTTCTTGGCTCGTCGTACGTGTTGTACGTCACCGCGTTCTTGACGTTCGGAATTTCCGACATTTGTGTGACCGTGTGTATGCAAGACAAGTTTGAGCCAATATCCTTTTGAAAAAAATTCACAGTTTTGTTGTCGGAAAATCCTATCATGTGTACAGGTCATAAGTGTTTTTTCCTAAATTATCCACAAAAAACATACAAATCCAGCGGTAGTCTTTAGTGGCCTGTCACTGCTGCACACTTAATATAGCTCCGCCAACTTCTTCTCACCAGGAGCCAACTGTCTCTTCTGGGTTCTTGCACCTGCCTCTTGATGCCGCAAATGCTCTGTAGAGTACTCAGAGGCAGGGCCCGAACTAGCTTATCTGATCTGGGTGTACAGTATAAAAAGTCAAAGCGCATACTGTTAACAGTGTGGCAGAGATGCAGGGAACCAGTATTTTCCATTCACTCAACATGCTTCTGCACCACAAGTCACAACCCAGAAATAACATGTGACAGGTAGTGCAGAGGCGATGCAGGACTGAACAGGGGACACTAATGTGTATTAGGCTCTCATTAGATCAGCATGATTAAACAGAATTCATCCCTCCTTATATCAAGTGTCCCTATCACAGTCTCCCCCTTACATCATGAGTCCTTATCAGAGTGCCTCCTTGCATCAGATGTCCCCATCAGAGCATACCCTTACATCATGTTTCCCCATCAGAGTCCCCCTTACAATAATTGTCCCCATCAGAGTCTCCTTACATCAATTGTCCCCATCAGGGTTCCTCATAGATCAGTGGTTAGAGACCTGGAAGGGCACAACTAAAATCTGGGGGGGGCACAGTCCACCCCAGCACCCCCCTACATCCAGGCCTGCCCAGAGGCCCCCTGGGTTTCGTGATTTGGTAACCTAGGTGGCTGTAGTCAACTGGGTACATCATTCTCCTTTAGATGAGGTGTGGCGAGGGATTAAAAAAAAAAAAAAAAAAAACTAAAATGTAATGTCTGATTGTGAGAGTGGAAGGAGGTATAAGTGAAGTGAAGTGGAAGGTGAAGGTCCCCTTTATTGCTATACATCCCATGGGGTTTTAATCACAAAACCTAGACTGCTGCTTTAATATTCCTCTGGATGTGTATATTTTTGTTTAATTTTCGATTTTAAGGGATAATCATTGTCTGGTTTATTTTGCTGTATTTTTCTGTATTACAGAATTCAGAAGACTGATGCTGTATTGGTCTGCTGACATTTCATGCATAGCCACAGCTGTGTCATTACGACATGTTTAATATTTAATATGTCTGTTTCATATGCTATGCTTTTAGCTATCTTTTCTTTATAACTAAATGGTTAACTTGATTTGCTAAGTCCCTTCCAGTGATGTATTATTCAAACCAGTATTGGTACATTGTCACTTAGATACATAATGTATTGGCCTGGAAAATTTCTGTGTGTGTGGGCCAAAAGTGTCACCATAAGTTCTGATTTTTATGTTTCTTACTAAAAATGATGAGCTTTTGTGTGTGCATGTGTGTTTTTGCATAGACAGTTACATTGGGATTGAGTTACTAAAGACATTGAGGCTGTCCACTTTTCAGAATAAATGTTGGTAATTACGGTAAACCTGTGTTCACTTTGAATACCCAATCATGAATGAGAGAAATTAAAAAAACAGGATATTATTTAGAACATGATTGGTTGAGGGAACACAGTCTCAATTATTTTCTAATCTTAATGAACATTCCAAGCTCAGTTTTCACTTTGCTAAGTAATTATTCAAATCAAGTGTCTATTCATACTGCAATATGTTTTTTTTTTTTTTTTTTTTTTTACCATGCATTGCATTGTGACGTAATAATATTATTATTTTAACTTCAGTAAGCCTAAATGGACTGTTTTGACTTTTGCATTTATGTGTGTAATATGTAAGTACCTGAACTCATGAATATCCCTGTTTGAACCGACACTCAGACTGTGGAAACAAGGGGGCACCACTAGTATCCTTAACTGTTCCCTCACTGTCCATTCAGAGGAGGGTCTGTATTTTCTGAAGTAGGTGGCACTGTGCGATTATTACAGATGTAGTGAAGTCAGTATCAAATTGGGCTCTGTAATCTGTAAATGAGATTTCAGGTAGCCATCTTGGTAAGAACTATTTTGATAGGGTATTCCTGACATTTTGGTGTACCTGGAGCGAGTGGTAAGTCAGGGACAAATCAGAGACCCCGCTGGTGAGGAAAAGTGTATAGCGCAGGGCAGAGCCAAGACAAGAGGTGGGCAAAAGGGGTGGCTGTGGTATCGTGGGGTAGGGGGGCACCACAAACAGATTGGGGGAGGGAATTTGTGTTGGAAGGGGGAATTTGGGGGAGGGTGGTAGGGGGTAAGAATTGTTCTAGGAGGGGAAATTTGGGTAGATGTGCTAGGAGCAGTAATTTGGGGGGATTTGTGTTGGAAGGGGAGATGGGTGAAGAGGATATGGGCTAGAAGGGGGGATTTGGGGGGGTTGTACTAGAAAAGGTAATATGTTAGGGAGGGGGGATTTGTGCTAAGATCTGAATTTTTTTTGGGGGGGAGATTTATGCTAGTAGGGACGATTGGGGGGGGGGGATCTGTGCTAGGGGCAGAGGATTTGGAATGGAGAGAGAGGTTTTGTGCTCGGAGGAGAAATTTGAGGGGTGGAGGATTTGTGCTGAGGGCAAATGGGGAGAGAGGGGATTTGAGCTGGGGGGGGCGTGGATTTGTGCCAGGAGAGGGGATTTCAGCAGGGGAGTGGATTTGTAGTGTCAGGAAGGGGGGATTTATACTTAGGGGGAGCATGCAGATTAGTGCTCAATTTTTTTGGGGGGGGGGATTTTTGCTGACACATAATCATACATCTTGGGGTGGGGGGGCACAATTTGCCACGTTTGCCCTGGGCTCCAGAGGACCTTGTCCTGGCACTGGCACAGAGAGAGGTTGCTGGCTAGAAGGGTCTCAACAGGAACAATGTATATCTAGAGCAGTGGCTCTCAGCTCCTGTCCTCAGGACCCACTAACTGGCCAGATTTTAAGTATTACCTTGGGGAGATGCAGACTAGAATGCTGCAATCACTGAGCAGCAAATGATATCACCTGTGATGTATTTCAGTTATCTTGAAAACCCGGCCTGTTATTGGGTCCTGAGGACAGGAGTTGAGAACCACTGATCTAGTGGAAACATCCCAGTACCTGGGGCTTATCCCAGCAGTTTTACAGTACCATCCCGGTACGTTACAAAGCGCCACCTCTCCAACAGAAACCATCCTCCAGTCAGTGTTGCCAACCTACCAGATTGAAATTTACTGAGACGACACCCAAAATTTACTGGCAAAGCCAAGTCTTAACTGGCATTTCCAAAAGTTAAAAAATTACAGTTGTAAGTGCAAATTTCAGTATTTGGGCTACAAATAAGTACAATATGCAATTAGCAATGTGATTTAAGTTAGATATTAAGGCAAAAAGCATATTTCTTATTTTATTCTCAATATAGTAAGTAGGTGGCTCAGGGACAGGAAATTAGAATGGGCGATGCACGCCCATGAAATGGACTCTCACAGTGTCACTCACAGTAGTGTGCAGCAGCACATCACTGACACGTTCCAGATTCCTGAGTCACAGTGACAGACTCTCTCCACGCCAGGTGGTCCTCTCAGTCCCCCTCCAGTCCAAACAGCACTGACAGTCCTGCTCCCAGCTTGCCTTGCTCCCGTCCCACAGACCCGCACACAAGGCTCTGGTCGCTCCACTCGGCTCCCTTGCACCTTGACATCACACGACACGCTCAGACACTGCCTCCGCCAGACCCTCCCCTCGCCGGTACCACCTGAACACACTGTAGCAGGCACTTGGATGGTTCTAGCCGACTCCCGACCAGAGCTGAGCATGCCCAGCGACACAGCCATATTTTTTACTGGCAACCTTTTCCTCTTCCTGGCATTTACTGGCAGGAGAAAAGTTTCAATTTTTTACTTGCTGCCAGTAAAAATACTGATGGTTGGCAACACTGCCTCCAGTAATACAGGCCCAAGCTTGGTAACTGTGGGGGTTATTTACTAAAGCTGGAGAGTGCAAACTCTGGTGCAATGTTCTGCATAGAAACCAATCAACTTCCAGGTTTTATTGCCACAGCTTAATTAAACAAGCTGAAGTTAGAAGCTGATTGGCTACCATGCACAACTGCACCAGATTCTGTGTGCATCAGCTTTAGTAAATCTACCCCACTGCATGAATATCAACTGTTATATTGCCTTATCCCAGTGCCTACAAGATCTGTCATTATTCATTACCGCTAACCAATATATAGCATAATTACTGCAATGGAGGACTGTGTGTGGTCTCTTCCTGATTGGGTACCTTGGGCCTATGCCCCTTCCTTCAAACTTAACAAGTCAATAGATTACTCCATCCATGCTAAACAGCATGGATGAAGGCACCTTTCTGTGCCGTCTATTGTATTCTGACAGCTGACACTTGTAGCTGCCTGAATACCCATACTTCATATGATTGGATGATTGATGATGACTCATCTTAGTGGACGTCATACTTCATCTGATTGGATGATTGATGATGACTCATCTTAGTGGACGTCATACTTCATCTGATTGGATGTTGTCACTGTCCATCTTGCTTCTTGACAAAGTCAATTAAATGTGACTTTTTCTCTGACAGCTGGTGCCGACAGGGCCGTGCATGGCTTGAATTTCAGCCAATTCATCAGGAATTGGATGAAATTTAAGCTGTGTATGGCAGGCGTTAGCTTTGCTACCACCGAAATAAAAAGTCAGCTATGTTGCCTGGCAGGAGTGACTACAATACAAGATTGGCTGATTTAAAATTACAAATCCTTCGTCAGATGAAACTGTTCACCTAAAACCTAATTAATTCAGCTGTGTATTTGGCTTATTTCTCAGAGTTTATTTGTACTTTGAGTTGCCACATGACAGGTAAAATCAGGCTGGTGATGAGCGCAGGGGGAAAAGTTACTTGTGAAATTTAAAAAAAGAAGTTTATTAAAGGAAACTCAGACAGGTACATGTGTAAACTCTTGCTCCTCTGTTCTCTGTGTGGAATGACAGTTCATTCCTTTTCCTCCTCCCATTAGAAGTGGTGTTGGAGTTTTCTGCACCAGGCAAAACACAGCAGAAGAAGAAGGTGACGCTCACCGTCAGCACAACTTTCATCTGTGCTCAGGAGTCTAGCGGTGCAACATCTGCCAGCTGCCACATAAGAGCTGTCAAGGGACAATGACAAGAGTGAAATATCTTACAGCACTTAATATGTCTGAATTATTGTTATATAAGACACTAGAATACGATTTAAGCTTATCATATAAACTCAAGAGTTAATTTCAATTTTTTTAATTTTTTTAAAACACCTGCCAATCCTGCCACGAAGGTCTTTGTTTAGACACTTTCTGTAATGGGATGGCAACTGTCTCCTAGGTTCTAGGCTAGGATCACATCTATGCAGGTTGCATGCATTGTGAATTTTTTTTACACACGTTTTTTGATGCATTTTTAATGCGCTTGTTTGCATTTTTAGGAGGTGTCTGTTTTTATGCGAGAGAAACCAGCAAAAACGCAGTGGAAACACATCTACAATACCATCACTGCATTTTTAATGTGGTCCACTTTATTTCCATTGAAGTCTATAGAAACAAAAATGCAAAAAATGCACTGGTTGAATACACACAGATGCGAACGTGACCCACAGGAAACCATAGTGAATGAACTGTAGTGCGTTTCTGCAAAACTGAAAATGCACTGCAAAACACAAACCTGTGAACCTAGCCTAACTTTGATCCTGCACTGTCTCCTTGTCACACCCAGACATTTTATTAAAGTAGGGTTCAGCTTCATCTCTATCAGGACAACTCTCCTAAACAATGATGTGCAGCCAATGTGTGAGGTAATGCATGAAGACAGGAAGTGGAGGAAATGAGGCAGGAGGAGATCAGCAGTCATAAGATGAAAAAAGAAAAAAAACAAATTAAAGTTGAAAAAGTGTTTTATGGAAGAAAACATAGCTGTTGTTTGGTACACAATAAACAAACTAAATCATATCCATAGAGGACAGGCTTTCTCATCCTTTTCTCATTCTACTTTGGAGGACCCTTGAATGAATTTATGGGTTTCAGGGAACCCCTGCTTAAAATATATATCTACAGCTCATGGTACATCCCATTGTATTAGTGGTCAGTGGAGTGTCCCTTACATTGATGATCAGTGGAAAAGTACCCCACTACACTAGGATTCATAGAAAAAAAGTTTCCTTGTACAATGGTGGTCAATAGGTTAGATGACCCCTTACAATGGTGGTCAGTAGGTTAGATGACCCCTTACAATGGTGGTCAGTAGGTTAGATGACCACTTACACTAGTGGTCAGTAGGATAGATGCCACTTTACATTGGTGGTCAGTGGGGCAAATGAACACTTAAGATGGTTATCAGTGGAAGGTATGCCTTGTTATACTATTCAATGCTCAAGGAAACCCTAGAAGTCTCCTGGCTAAGAAAGGTTGAGTCATGCCGTGTACACACGACCGGACTTTTTGTCGGACTGAACTCTGAAGGACTTTTCGACGGAGTTCCGACAAAGTTCCAACGAAACTGACTTGCCTACACACGATCACACCAAAGTTCGATCGTTTCGAACGTGATGACGTACGACCGGACTAGAATAAGGAAGTTCATAGCCAGTAGCCAATAGCTGCCCTTGCGTCCTTTTTTGTCCGTCGGACTAGCATACAGACAAACGGATTTTTCGATCGGAGTCAAGTCCATCGGAAAGATTTGAAACATGTTCTATTTCTAAAGTCCGACAGATTTTTAGACAGAAAAGGCCTGATGAAGCCCACACATGATCGAATTGTCCGACGGATTCGTTCCATGGGACCAGTTCGGTCGAAAAGTCCGGTCGTGTGTACACGGCATTAGGGTTTCGATCTCCTTTTAAGCTGGGGAGTTTCTACCCACTCTGACAAGCTTTCAAATATCATAGCCGTGTAGTAGATTACAAATGTATGTGAATTTCAAATCATTTATTCGTTTTTATGGCTCTACTTTAGCTGTGTACTAGTTGTCCATCATATTTGTTACAAGGATCAGATTAGGCAAGAGCGCATCAACTTGGTGGAATCTCAAGTAAACACAGGCCGAGCACATACTGACTCCATACAAATGGTGTCCTTTTGGGAGATGAACCCAGAACACCATATTGCAATGTAGCAATGCTTACTCCTTCTCTGCCGCTCGATATCATCTCTACTTTTCTCAAATGCCCTAACAAATTAACTAGAAATCGACAAACTACATTGTGTTTTTTCCCTTCCTAGTTATTAATCAGCCCCATGGCATTTATACATAATTATATTGTAATTATGCTGTATGTAAGTGCTATACTTAATTGTGTAGAAAACCGATCATGTATAATGTTAGACGCAGTCTATTGCAGTGAGGGTCAAATTATTTTTGCCTTTTATGAAAAGAACCCCTTACAGAATTTCCCATTAGCGTACAAGGAAGATGAAGTGTAATACTCTAAGGATTATCTGCTGTGCTTCCATAATGAAGCAGATTCCTTTAATCAAGAGAAAACCAATGGGGATACAAGAACAGCCAACACGGCTTATTTTGCCTATAGGGAGACATTCAAATTAATGCTGGCATCCACAAATAATAAGTGCCGAAGAAGCTTTTTTTAAAAAAAAAAAAAACTGCCAAATATATTGTAATGTTGTCAGCTCACATAATGCACCTTGATTTATGTTTTAAGTAAAGGCTTTTCCTTTTTCTAGGTACATATTCAGCACTCTTATTCCTCCTTTATAGATAATATATATCCTTTTTCTAGGTACATATTCAGCACTCTTATTCCTTCTTTATGGATAATATATATATATATATATATATATATATATATATATATATATATATATATATATATATATATATTTATTTATATGTATATAAAATTATATAAGGTGTTTTAAAAAATATATATATGTATAGTTTGTCCTTTTTAAATAACTTAATAAGTATCTGATAGGACTAAGAATGGATGGCAGATTCACTTCAAGAAAGCTACTTGAAACTTGTTGAACAAAAATATTAAGGCTCTCATTGATGATCTCTTCTGGAAATGCTAGTTGCCGGGCTACCATGCGTATGCTTTGCACTCAATCTTCACTAGTTGCAGTAATAAAGTGGTTCTAAAGTCATTTTTTAAAATCTTGATGCATTCCCTGCATTAAGATAAAAAATGTCCCATTAACTGTTCTACCTACTTCCCGCTAAAGTGTTGTCCTGACTGCAGCACCACTCCCCTCACTTCCTGGAACCACAGGAGACACTGAGAGGAGCCATAACCTCCTGTTGTCAGTCAAACTGAGGAGGGAGCAGAGGCATGGCTTACCAGTGCTGTGTGTGTCTACGGAGGCACAAAGCCTGGTTTGGGAGTGTATGGGTGCCTCCCCAGTATCAGGCTTGCTAAGGAACACCTGGTGCAGGGCAAAGTGGACAGCGCCTGCAGGGGACCTACAGAGAGGAGGTAAGGGACTGCACTGTGCAATATTGTTGCACAGAGCAGGTAAGTATAACATCTTGTTTGTTTTAAAGAAAAAAATATTTTACTTTAGTATCACTTTAAATATTGAACAGAAAGAGAAATATAGTAATAACGTACTGTGACCTTCATTTGTTGCCAATTTGTTTTGGGTAGACAGAAGTATGGAAGTCAGACAAGCTATCCAGTTTGCATTATAAGTGGGGAAGTAATAGCAGACTACATTTTCTGTTGTGACAGATTTACCTTAAATGCTTGCCGAATCGGATGCTTTTTAAGACAAATGTTTTTAGCTAGCTATGGTTAAACATTGTCTGTTAATTTAGGAATACAAGCACAAAATTACTGCTAAGGGGCATATAGAAAAGACAGCCTCTAAGAGTATCAATAAACTAAAATGTAAGCACCCATAGTGCTCAGAAGTGTGTTATGATGAACCTGTGTACGTGCAAACAAGACCTTAAACAAAGGTTCATGTACAACTTTCAGTGATTTTTTTTTTTTTCTCTTAAATCCTGCCTTCTGTGGTTACACATATGTACTTTGCCAGCCATATTTCTAGGAGGGCACAATTTAATATGGGTGCATGAATTTTATTTTTTACTCTTAGAGGTGTCCTTGTGTTTTCTTGTGTTTGCAGTACTTTCCTAGCACAAGTGGATCAGGCATGGAGGCTGCCTTGGAGATCTGTTCTCCAGGAGTTCAACTCCAGGATTGAACCATTATGCTTCCCCCTGTAGCATCAGGGGTTTTGATTGTTTGGAAAAGCATATAGAGGATTTTATACCTTGTGTTTTTATGCTTTAGGATTCTTTTGTCTGACACTGGGAAACGCAAGTATAAGACCTAGAATGGCATAATCGGTAAAACAGTGAAAGGGGCATAACATAGTGGAATCCATCTTGTTTTGGTGTAGCTAAATTGACGGTTTTGGTGTAGTTAAATTGACAGCTGGCATTAATCGATTGCTGCGCTTTTCACTTCAAATTATCTATTAAATATGCACTTCAGTTTTACTTATGGCCTGGATGGATGAGTCCTTACCTAACCCCATGGCTGCAAGGAAGAATTAAATGAGAGCGCAGAAAAGATACTTCAAAAACTAATGGTGTTAAATGAAAACCAGCCAAACAATATAATTTACAAGGTTTTTCTGTAGGTTTAAGTGTATACAGTGTATTGTAATTAAAGGAAATTTAATTAAAAAATCAATGTAGTTGGTATTATACAGTACTTTAGCTCAAGTTTTTAAATTATTCCATTGTTTCTATTGTATAAGATTTCTCTACATTATAATAAGAAAGTATTGGTGTATCTTAAATCGCTGAAAGTCAAGAGGCTGAACTTCTGACATTTGACATTCAAACATTGTCTTGCATTATGGTCTGTTGCTTCTACTCCATGGTCAACTGACCATAGCTTGCCTGCATGGATGAGATAAAAATAGTAAGAAAACTTTTGACAAGGTGAAGGGTGACACATGCAGAAAGATCAGAATAAGTTTTTAAACAGGTTTGGTTAACATTTTAGTAGCTTAGTCAAATTCTTACTAGGGATGGGCCGAACAGACTCCTGTTTGGTTCGCACCAGAACTTCCGAACACCGCGAAAGTTCGGACCCGAATAACGAACCCCATTAAAGTCAATGGGACCCGAACGTCAAAAATCAAAAGTGCCCATTTTGAAGGCTTATATGAAAGTAATTGGGCATACAATGGTTAAAGGGGTCCGGGCCCTGCCATGGGGGACAAGTATCAATAAAAAAAATGTTTTTGCAAAAACGTCATTTTTAAATGAGCAGTGATTTTTTTTTTTTTTTTAAGTGAAAGCCTAAAAATGAAAAATTCCTTCCAATATAGTGCCTGGGGGGTCCCCTTTGTCCACATGTACCAAGTCTAAAATATGCTGCAGCAATAATTGCATTTATAAAACCAAAAAAATAAACTTTTCCCTGCAAGCTGCCTTTATTTTACTCAGCAACAGCTGAGGAGCCAGTGTGTATGATGAGGCCACGATGTAGTCCACTGGGAACAAGATTAGAGATTTTTTAGATACATTCTGGTGTCAATTTGACTTTGTATAGAAGTAACGGGTGCGTAAAAATTGGTCTTTGGGTGTCGGTGGCGCCTTCCCACCATAACCCTATAGAGGTACTCTTGATGAAAGCAAGAATTGGCCTTGCTGTAAAAAATTGCAATGATATGCACCTGTAAACCGGTGCAGAAAAATTACTCTTTGGGTGTCGGGGGGCGCCTTCCCACCGTAACCCTATAGAGGTGCTCTTGATGAAGGCAAAAAAAAATTGCAATGCTATGCATATGGTTGGTGTTTTTGCGACGTTTGATGTGCCTGAGACATGGTTTGCAGATAGCAACAGTGCAATCTGCTGCAGAAGTGCTGAAAAGACCCAGACAGCTGAACTTTGGGGAGCTGCAGAATGTTCAGCTGCAGAATGTGATGGAATAGGGTGGCTGCTCTCTACTCTTTCTTGATGTCGGCCTCCTTGAGGTTGTGCCGCCTCACCTTCACCTTCAGTTTCCTCCTCTGCTCTATCTGGCACCCAAGTCGCAATAGTGACCTCATCATCATCCTTTCCATCTCCTCCATCTTCATCATTACCATTGGAGACAACTTGGCAATACGCTGTGGCTTGGGGAACATGAATGCCAATTTGTCTACCAGTGTTCGGCCCTCTCTCTAGGCTCATGTTCCTGTCATCCTCAACCTCAGAACCAACATCTGAATCCAGTAATGGCTGGGCATCATCAAGGAACAAGTGGCTGATGCTGTGGTCAAATAACTTAGCTGACTCCTCAATGGCTGATGTTGGGACTATGGCAAGAATAGATGTGGACAAGGAGGCAGGTTTATCCACTCTGGCAACTGCAGGGGACTGCACACTTGTCTCTGCTTGCATGACAGAGGATGAGGAGGATGAGGAAGGTTTAGTAAGCCAGTCCACCACCTCCTCTGCATGCTGTGGCTGGATAGCACGGGCAAACTCACTAAACAGAGGAAATTATGCCCAGTCTGAGGACTGACCACCACATACACGTTTGCCTGTGGACATATTTGTTGCTGGCCCCCTTACAGTGCTAAGGGAACGTCTGCCTCTCCTTGTTGTCCTCCCAGACAGTAATGGGAGGGAGGGGGCAGTGCTTATAAGCAAATGTAAATAAGAAGCTAAAATCTGTACATATATGCACTTTAATCAATGTAAAGAGGTGTTTGGTGCACTTTAGAGTACTCACACTACGTAGACACACTCCATGGATACACTATAATATACTGCAATATAATGCGCCAAACGTACAGTGATGCACAGAACTATATGACGTTAAACTAGCAGTAACGCACACAAAAGTAAATGGCGTTAAACTGGCAGTATCGCACAAAACTATATTGCATTAAACTGGCAGTAACGCACAAAACTATATGGCGTTAAACTGGCAGTAATGCACACAAAACTATATGGCGTTAAACTGGCAGTAACGCACACAGGAGTAAATGGCATTAAACTGGCAGTAACGCACAAAACGATATGGCGTTAAACTGGAAGTAACGCACACATAATATGACATGAAACTGTCAGTAATGCACACAGAACTACATGGCGTTAAACTGGCAGTAATGCACAAAACTATATGGCGTTAAACTGGCAGTAACGCACACAGGAGTAAATAACGTTAAACTGGCAGTAACACACAAAACAATATGACGTTAAACTGGCAGTAACGTACAAAACGATATGGCGTTAAACTGGCAGTAACCCACACAGAACTATATGGTGTTAAACTGGCAGTAGCCCACACAGAACTATATGGCGTTAAACTGGCAGTAACGCACAAAACGATATGGCGTTAAACTGGAAGTAACGTACACATAATATGACGTTAAACTCTCAGTAATGCACACAGAACTATATGGCGTTAAACTGGCAGTATCGCACAAAACTATATGGTATTAAACTGGCAGTAACCCACACAGAACTATATGGCGTTAAACTGGCAGTAACACACACAGAACTATATGGCGTTAAACTGGCAGTAACGCACACAGAACTATATGGCGTTCACCTGGCAGTAATACAATCAAATAGACGGTGTTCAACTGTCACTACACTGACACTATCTGAACTGTCCCTATCCTAGCTATACACTAATGTAGCGATTACTGACACAGTCTCACTACACTACACTGAAACTATCTGAGCTGTCCCTACTCTAGTTGCACACTATGCAAAGCTGAATGATGGTCCTCCTCACTACACTCACACTGTCCCTAGACTGACACTAAACTAATATTCTATATTGACAATTGAAGTAAAATAGCACAGTATAGCACACTAACTAATAGCACTGAACAGAGCCCTGTTCTATCTCTCGCCATGCCAAAGTCACACTGAAAATGCTTGACATTGAAAGAATACTTTTATACTGTGGTGCGGGTATGAGCCATGATTGGATAAAGTCATGATGACAGTGTCCAATCATGACTCTGACAGTGCTCTGTGCCCTGATTGGCTGAAGCTTTCACTACTTCAGCCATCAGGGCTTGCAATGCACTGTTTAGCGCCGCAATGCATTGTGGTTGATTCGGGGGGGCGAATATACGGTCGAACAACCTGTTCTGAACAGCGAAAGTTCGGCCCGAACTTATGCTCGGGCTGAAACGTTCGCCTATCCCTAGTTCTTACCCTATCCACACATCCCAACCACCTACAGGCACACTGCCAGCATCTACTGTATGTAAGACTTGGTCTTCTCTGAAATCTCTACAAGGACAGATATAAGCCAATACAAATTGAGATTTTATCATCCTCTCTATCTGCCACTTTTAAAGAAAATATATTCTCCTACAAGGCATTTCTACACTGAAATTCTGAGCTTTACAACGTCTACAGTGAAGGCAGTCTAGATCCAACAGTTTGGAATACATTGGAAACAAGCAAAGAAATGTGTGTCACACATACAGCAGAGTCATATCAGAGTTCTTCTTATAACTTATCCAAGAGACCTCTCTATTAGGGATGAGCCGAACACCCCCGGTTCGGTTTGCACCAGAACACATTGAACACGCAAAAAATTTGGCAGAACACACGAACACCGTTAAAGTCTATATGACACGAACATGAATAATCAAAAGTGTTAATTGTAAAGGCTTATATGCAAGTTATTGTCATAAAAAGTGTTTGGGGACCTGGGCCCTGCCCCAGGGGACATGTATCAATGCAAAAATTTTTTTTTAAAACGGCTGTTTTTTTGGGAGCAGTGATTTGTTTTAATGCTTAAAGTGAAACAATAAAAATGAAATATTCCTTTAAATATCATGCCTGAGGGGTGTCTATAGTATGCCTGTAAAGTGGCGCATTTTTCCTGTGTTTAGAACAGTACCACAGCTAAAGGAAAAATTGTCATTTAAAACTGATCGCGGCTGTAATGAATTGTCGGGTCTCGGCAATATGGATAAAGCTCATTGAAAAAAAGAGCATGGGATCCCCCCAGTCAATTACCAAGCCCTTCGGGCCTGGTATGAATATTAAGGAGAACCCCAAACCAAAATTAAAAAAAAAAAATTGTGTGGGACCCCTCTAAAATCCATACCAGGCCCTTCGGGTCTGATATGGAAATTTAAGGGGAACCCTGCGCCAATTTTTAAAAAAAAATGGCATAGGGGTCCCCCCAAAATCCATACTAGACCCTTATCTAAGCACGCAACCTGGCAGGCTTCAGGAAAAGAGGGAGTGACGAGAGAGCGCCCCTCCCTCCTGAACTGTACCAAGCCACATGAACTCAACATGGGGAGGGTGCTTTGGGGTAGCCCACGTACGCTGGTGACCCCGCCTCCATTTGACGCCACGGGGAAGCCATGGAAAAGTCCCTGTGGCATCAGTGGGGCGGGGTCACCCAGGTACATCACCAGGTGGCCCACCCTCAGTTACATAAGAACTGTCAAAGGCAATGAAGCATCATACGGAGGGAGCCTCCCATGGAGGCGGATCGGTGGCAGATTTTGTTTTCTTTTTGGGTCCGTCGGCAGAGCGATATAAGAAGATGAATGGACATCGTGGGACCTTTTTTATTTTTTAATAAAGGACTTGTCCCCAAGCCATGTCTTGTCATTTTTAACATTTTGACACTTTTTTTGTGAAATGGTAGGGGTACATTTGTACCCCGTTACCATTTCACATGGGGGAGGCTGGGATCTTGGGGTCCCCTTGTTAAAGGGGGCTTCCAAATTCCGATAAGTCCCCCGCCCACCGACCCCCACAACCACCGGGCAAGGGTTGTGGGGATGAGGCCCTTGTCCCCATCAACATGGGGACAAGGTGCTTTGGGGGGCTACCCCAAAGTACCCTCCCCATGTTGAGGGCATGTGGCCTGGTACGGTTCAGGAGGGGGGGCGCTCTCTTGTCCCCCCTCTTTTCCTGCAGCCTACCAGGTTGCATGCTCGGATAAGGGCCTGGTATGAATTTTGGGGGGACCCCTATGCCATTTTTTTTTTACATTGTGGTGCAGGGTTCAGGTCTGGTATGGATTTTAAGGGGGCCCTTATGCCATTTTTAAAAACAATTTGGCACAGGGTTCCCCTAATTTCCATATCAGACCCGAAGGGCCTGGTATGGATTTTAGGGGGACCCCCACGCATTTTTTTTTTTTTTTTTTGGTTCGGGCTTCCTCTTAATATTCATACCAGACCCAAAGGGTCTGGTAATGGACTGGGGGATCCCATACTTTTTTTTTCAATGAGTTTTATCTATATTGCCGAGACCCAACAATTCATTACAGCCGCGATCAGTTTTAAATGACAATTTTTCCTTTAGAAATGTCATTTTGCTGTGGTACTGTTCTAAACACTGGAAAATGCGCCACTTTACAGGCATACTATAGACACCCCCCAGGCATGATATTTAAAGGAACATTTCATTTTTATTGTTTCACTTTAAGCATTAAAAAAATCACTGCTCCTGAAAAAACGTCCGTTTTTAAAAAAAAATTTTGCATTGATACATGTCCCCTGGGGGCAGGACCCGGGTCCCCAAACACTTTTTATGACAATAACTTGCATATAAGCCTTTAAAATGAGCACTTTTGATTTTTCATGTTAGTGTGCCATAGAATTTAACGGTGCTCCGGCGGCTTTCGAATTTGCCCAGAACACCGCATATTGTTCGGTGTTCACAGAAGAGCCAAAGTTCAGCCTGAACTTATGCTCGGGCCAAACTGTTCGCCCATCCCTACTCTCTATTTAGAGCGTATGTAATACTCACCACCAAAGGAGACATTGGGGTTGATTTAGTGAGTGCAAGATCTGGTGCAACTCTGCATAGAAACCAGCTTCCAGGTTTTATTGTCGAAGTTTAATTGGATAAGCTGAAGATAGAAGATGATTGGCTACCATGCACATCTGCAGCAGATTTTGCACATTCCAGGTTTAGTAAATAAACCCCAGTGGGTTGACCAGGATCTTCTAACCTGCTCCAGTGATGACCTGCCCAAAATTGACCTGCCCAAGAATCACCGACATATCTTATGGCTTAACAAAAGAGACTTACTAAGAGATTCAAAAGCCCTGGAGGGGAAAAATTGGGTAAAACAACAACTGCAGTATAATACTACACAGTAGTTATACTATAACACAATGCTGCATTGAAACTGTATAATTCAATGTAACTGTAAATATAAATAACTATTATATGAGTAGTCAAAGACCAGACTAGAGGATGCTACAGTCTCTTGCCACTCTGCTGGCAAGTAGTACTAAACTCAATCCAGCGAGCGTTGGGCCTCTTAGTCTTTGGGGTGGAGTGTTTAGGGTATATTTGTAATCCCAACAGAGAAAGATGCTCCTAAGGAACTGGGTCTCAGATAGTCCTGGAAGAAAGGGTAGCTCTATTCTACTGGAAAGGCTGCAGAGAGAGCAATGGCTAAGAGACCTCTCACCATTGCAGTTGGTCTCTGGGACTATGGAAGTTCCAAATAGACCAGCGAATGCAAACTCCCCAGTCACCATAAAAGTAAATTCAGGTGGTCCTCTCCTCAAGGGTCAGGACACAAGCGTAGTCAATTCCTGGATCAGTTCCTGGATCACAGCCACAGTCTCTCACCAAATCCCGAAGGGTGACCAACGGATCCCCAGCACAGGCTCTCTACAGCCAAGTCCTCACACAGGTAATACAGCACAGGTCACAGCAATATGTCTTTTCTTCAAGCCCAGCTCTGCACTCTGAAAGATAAAGTCCTTTCTCCCTACATACTGTACACACCCCAGCAACCACTGCACCTGTACTATTCCCATCTGTGTGGGCAAAGCTTTTACCCACCGTGGTGGCCAAGGACAGTTCTCCTATCACTCTCTCTCCTCGTGCAACTTCACTGTCATATTGCAGCAGGCAAGAGGAAACATTGCAGCAGTGTGGGTGGCCACCTCCTACATGCCCAAGTTGAGTGGCAACTGCCTCTAAAAGGGCCCCCGCTGGAGCTTCACATATCTAAATCCCAAAACAAATATGTAAAATATTTAGATGTGGAACTGAGAGAGGGAGAAGCAGCACAAAGAGCCAGTTAGTTGTGCGGCAGTCTTTATGTGCTAGCAAAGAGCATGCTGATTCAAGGAGAAAGCAGTGTTATATAGTTACATAGTAGGTGAGGTTGAAAAAAGACACAAGTCCATCAAGTCCAACCTATGTGTGTGATTATATGTCAGTATTACCTTGTATAACTCTGTATGTTGTGGTCATTCAGGTGTTTATCTAATAGTTTCTTGAAACTATCGATGCTCCCCGCTGAGACCACCGCCTGTGCAAGGGAATTCCACATCCTTGCCGCTCTTACAGTAAAGAACTCTCTATGTAGTTTAAGGTTAAACCTCTTTTCTTCTAATTTTAATGAGTGGCCACAAGTCTTGTTAAACTCCGTTCCGCAAAAAAGTTTTATCCCTATTGTGGGATCACTAGTATGGTATTTGTAAATTGAAATCATATCCCCTCTCAAGCGTCTCTTCTCCAGAGAGAATAAGTTCAGTGCTCGCAACCTTTCCTCATAACTAATATCCTCCAGACTCTTTATTAACTTTGTTGCCCTTCTTTGTACTCGCTCCATCTCCAGTACATCCTCCCTGAGGACTGGTGCCCAGAACTGGACAGCATAATCTAGGTGCGGCCGGACCAGAGTCTTGTAGAGCAGGAGAATTATCGTTTTATCTCTGGAATTGATCCCCTTTTTAATGCATGCCAATATTCTGTTTGCTTTGTTAGCAGCAGCTTGGCATTGCATGCCATTGCTAAGCCTATCATCTACTAGGACCCCCAGAGGTTCTCCCCCCAGTGTATAGATTGCATTCATATTTTTGCCACCCAAATGCATTATTTTACATTTTTCTACATTGAACCTCGTTTGCCATGTATTTGCCCACAATAATTTGTTCAGATCTTTTTGCAAGGTTTCCACATCATGCGGAGAAGTTATTGCCCTGCTTAGCTTAGTATTGTCCGCAAATACAGAGATTGGACTGTTTACCCCATCCTCCAGGTCATTTATGAACAAATTAAACAGGACTGGTCCCAGCACAGAACCCTGGGGGTCCCCACTACCCACCCCTAACCATTCCGAGTACTCCCCCATTTATCACCACCCTCTGAACTCGCCCTTGAAGCCAGTTTTCAATCCATGTGCTCACCCTATGGTCCATGCCAACGGACCTTATTTTGTACAGTAAACGTTTATGGGGGACTGTGTCAAATGCTTTTGCGAAATCCAGATACACCACGTCTACGGGCCTTCCTTTATCTAGATGGCAACTCACCTCCTCAGAGAAGGTTAATAGATTGGTTGGGCAAGAACGATTCTTCATGAATCCATGCTGATTACTGCTAATGATACCGTTCTCATTACTAAAATCTTGTATATAGTCCCTTATCATCCCCTCCAAGAGTTTACATACCATGTGACATAGAGATGAGCTCATCAGTCTGCTGCTCGTCCCTTCACTGTCCAGTCACAGGTTGGAAGTGGGCTTATCACAAAGGACTTTGCTTTGTGTCAGGAACAGCGTATATCTCAGAATTAAATAGAAAAAAATATTTAAAGTCCTCTTTTACGTTTTTCATCTGTGCATTCAGCTGTTTGCCTGGAGTTTAGCTTTAAACCTCTCAGACATTTTAAATTGGTGACAGTTTTCTCTTCATAGGGAATATACTGTAACAACTTTTTTTATTGTCATTTGATCAGCTAATAATTCTGCTGCTGCTAGGCATTTTTTTGAATTTTACAGATTTCCAATTGGCACAGTTTATAATTATTTAATCTCTGTGAAAAGTACTTTTCTGACAACTAGAAATTAGTATTTGCATTAGGAGTATTGTCCGTTGACTTACAAAACAATCTGCAGAGTTTTAACTGGCATGGCTTATAATTATTTAATCTCTTCTGAAGTAGAATTCAGTTTTTTATGCTGGGAAAGCTGTCCGTTGACTTACAGCTTCTGTGAACTACACTGTAAAATTAGAGAACATTATGCAGTGATAGGAAAATAAAAACACATTAACAGCCTTGCTTATTACTTTATTATCGGTGTAATATGACAAAATGGATTTATAAATCCTAAGCAATTCAATTTCAGGTGACTGCAAAGTAATAGTTTAGGACTCCTAAGAAGAACTCAAAAAAAAATGATTATATGGGATTCGGATTCAAATGTTCTTTGGTATAATAACACTGATAAAAACTCACAATTTCTCTTTCTCCACATGAGAACATTTTCTAATAGTTCTGCTACACAAATCACTGTTATTAATGTGGATCAAACCTACTGAAGGGAATTCTAGCATTTCCAGCATCCTCCATGTTTTGTGTTCTTTTTTTGTCATTTTTTTTTCTGTTTTATAACAATTTATAAGTTCAACTTTAAAGTTCTAAGAAAGAAGGCAGAACTGTGTAAGTGATTCCCTTTTCTATCTATAGCCAAGTTCCGGGCCCCTTTAGACCTAATGGTAATCTCCAGAGTTATGGAGAGCTGACATGCTTCATTGTAGAGTGGGTTACAAGGCATGGTAATGCAAAATGAACAGGTGGGAGCCAGACACTTTTTGCTTGCTATTATTGTTTTTTGGGAAGCCAAATAATACATACAGTATATTGCAAAAATGCTTGCATGTTTGTTTTTTGTCAAGCCTAGTAATGTGGGCTTTTTATGGTTCTTTTGGTGTACTGTACATTGCTTTTCTTTCAATAGTTTTTATCGAATTTTCATTGCAAGCATTGTAACACAGGTATAATTGAAATGGATTCTTTGCATCAGGAACACAACAACATACCATAACAAAATGCTTTAGAAAACATCGAAAAACTATGCACCCTCAATGGGGCTTCTATAATATCTGCAGCCTCTGAAAGAGGGGAGGACTCCCCACTCCCGACACCCCACAAGGGATCTAGCTGTGCCGGGAAGTGAGGGGCAGCCCCTGCCTCCCTCTATTGATTTGTATTAGAGTTGTAAAACACATAAATTGCATAGTGTAGGATACTGGTATACAAATACGGAGAATAATGCCGCGTACACACGGTCGGACTTTTCGTCTACAAAAGTCCAACGGACGCCGACGGACTAAAGCTGGCTGGTAATTCGATCGTGTGTGGGCTTCTCCGGACTTTCAGCAGACTTTTTCAGCCTCAAATCCGACGGACTTTAGATTTGAAACATGCTTCAAATCTTTACGTCGTAACTACGACGGACCCCGAAATCCGCTCGTCTGTGTGCTAGTCCGACGGACAAAAACCCATGCTAGGGCAGCTATTGGCTACTGGCTATGAACTTCCTTATTTTAGTCCGGTGTACGTCATCACGTACGAATCCGTCGGACTTTTGTGTGGTCGTGTGTAGGCAAGTCCGTTCGTTAGAAAGTCTGCTGCCAGTCCGCCGAAAGTCCGCCGGAAGTCTGTCGGACAGGCTGTCGGACTTTTGTAGACGAAAAGTCCGACCGTGTGCACGCGGCATAAGAGTATATATGAGCAAAATTCCCTCTATCAAGGATAAGATATAAATGCTGTGACATGGTGAGTGGTTTCCTGTTCTGTGTAAGACTTTGGTGATAACCAGATATGAAAACAATCAATGGGTTGAAAGTAATACATTGAAGATTTTCCCTCAGAGGATGATGTTAGACTATCGAGGGGTAGTCTTACTCCGTTCATTACATGCCCAAACAGTTTTGAGAGTGGTGTTGCTTACTATCTGGATTTGCTCTAATATGTGTTTTCCCACCTTACACTGTAGGCCAGACACTTTTTGAATGCAAAAAGATTTATTGTCTCTTGAACAGAAATGTGGAAGAGTGGGTTAGGGCCAGGACACCCTTAGGTAGATGCAAATATAACTAGCAGACTCTGAGACTTCTATAGGTGGACAGCTATACAGGTGAAGGCTTCCAGCCGGACACCACTTCTGTATAGGTAGGATCGCTGTCTCCTATGGCAACAATCTTGCAGCTGTTACTAACTATAATGGTATTCAACTATTTGCAACTCGAACAGTTCTCCTTACCCCACACTCACTCACTGTGGGTCTTCACTCAACGAGCTCTCAGTCTCTCTCTCGCTAGACTTCAGATCCACTAGCCACTGAATCCCATGAGCTCTTCCACTTTAGCACTCAGTATCTTACTCACGCGTCACTCCCGCTTCCTTGCTGGATCCCTGGCTTGGCACTCACAGATACTCCTCAAGCTTCACCCCAATCTAACACGTTAGGTCCTTTTTTTGGCACTCACTGATGCTCCACAAGCATCACCTTTGCTGTCCTGCTGGGTCCCTGACTTGGCACTTGCTGAAGTTTTCCCTCTTCTTCACCATCCCTGGCTGGTGCGAAGTCTGCTTTGGTACTGGCTTCAGCTCACTCACGGTGGTCTCGGGTAGCAAGGTGGATGGTCCCTTATTGGCGACATCTATCCCTCCACCTCCCACCACCTCTGGTTCAAAATGTGTTTACATATAGCAAACACATGTGGGTGAAGAAAAATTTGACAGTGTCTCTTTTACTGGACTTTTATCTTCCCAAAGAAAAATCTCCCACTCTTTACAATCATGCCTTATTCATGTCATCAGTTTTCAGAAGCACCTATATTTGTGAGCAACTATTTTCAAGGAAGAAGTACACAAAGATCCAGAATATTTGATGAGCACCTCCCAGATAACAAGAATAACTTGCCACAAATTTGTGGCAGTGTTGAACTGTAAGTCTATTAACTTGCTGCACATTTTCACTGCCAGGTTGTACACTTGCAGAGCACTTGATGCATAAGTTCTAGTTGACGCTCTGTAGCAAATTTACATGGCAAGTCTCTAGCAAGGGCAAAGTTGCAGTGGTCAGTCTACAGCAAGAGCTCTGCAAGTCTACAACATAAAAATTCAGTCACAGTGACCCCTGTGGTGGCATGACTATTGCACAACATAACTGAACCAGAACTTGCAGCAGCCTTGCAGAATGTTTGCAAAGAAAGTTGATCTGGAGTCATGCAGTGCAGACCTGCTGCAATTGTGCAACAAACGTGTGAAGCCTGGTATGTCTAGCAATAACTTATTTTGAAACTTGCAGCACAATTGCTTGCTATATGGGCTTGAGAATTCATTGAGAATTGTTACTACATTCATCAAACTAGATATTGATGCGTTAGTTTATCAAGATTGGTGTCAACTATCGCACTAGTTTTATGTTGCCCTCTTTTACTTTTATAATAAACAAAAAATATTACAAAAAAATGATCAGTAATTGTTAACTTGTGATCTGCCTGACTTTTTCTGCTCATCGGCTATCCTCATTGTTAGTGTATTTTTATATGTGTTACCAGACAATTCCTCTTCTTCCAATGTGGCCCAGGAAGGTCAAAAGGTTGGACACCCCTGGTGTAGACAGATCTAAACCAACAGAGAAAACTGGTAGGTAGGATCCAACAAGAGCTTCAGAGGTTATTCACTTCTTATCCTAGTAGATGTGACTTCAATTCAGATCTGCTTCAGAGATGTTGTTTAAATGAACTCCGACATGATGAAACCAGCATTTCTGTATATGGGATGAGTCCATAAGGCCCTGCACTCACAGGATGTCCTCAGCAGCCTGATTTGAACAATGCAGAGTGTCAGTAAACCTGGTTGACCAATGTCAGCTAGTGGTGGAAATAAATTGCTACAGAGTAAAGTATTGCAGAGGAGGTGATCATTGCAGCCTGCGCTGATTTTTTAAATTTGTATTTTACATAGGGTTGCCACCTTTTCTTCAAGTCAAACCCGAACACTTTAGCAGCGAACGGCAACTATTTTTTTTTGTAGTACATTAAATTCATTACCTCTGTACAATGCAATGAACGTCAATTTTTTATGTAGTATACACTATACCTATAGCTTTGTGATTAAATAACATTTCTGGAGGGTATGATGAGGGGGCAGTATGTACAGGAGAGGAGTGCAGAGGGTATGATGGGGGCAGTATGTACAGGAGAAGAGTGCAGAGGATATGATGGGGGGCAGTATGTACAGGAGAGGAGTGCGGAGGGTATGATGGGAGAAGTATGTACAGGAGAGGAGTGCGGAGGGTATGATGGGGGCAGTATGTACAGTGGAAGAGTGTGGAGGGTATGATGGGGGTGTATGTACAGGAAAGGAGTGTGAAGGGTATGATGGGGGCAGTATGTACAGGAGAGGAGTGTGGAGGTTATGATGGGGGCAGTATGTACAGGAGAGGTGTGTGGAGGGTATGACAGTGCGCAGTATATACAGGAGAGGAGTGTGGGGGGTATGATGGGGGGCAGTATGTACAGGAGAGGAGTGCAGAGGGTATGATGGGGGGGCAGTATGTACAGGAGAGGAGTGTGGAGGGTATGATGGGGCAGTATGTACAGGAGAGGTGTGTGGAGGGTATGACAGTGCGCAGTATGTACAGCAGAGGAGTGTGGGGGGGTATGATGGGGGGCAGTATGTACAGGAGAGGAGTGCGGAGGGTATGATGGGGGGGCAGTATGTACAGGAGAGGAGTGCGGAGGGTATGATGGGGGCAGTATGTACAGGAGAGGAGTGCGGAGGGTATGATGGGGGCAGTATGTACAGGAGAGGAGTGCGGAGGGTATGATGGGGGGCAGTATGTACAGGAGAGGAGTGCGAAGGGTATAATGGGAGCAGTATGTGCAGGTGAGGAGTGTGAAGGGTATGATGGGGGCAGTAGGTACAGGAGAGGAGTGTGGAGGGTATAATGGGGGCAGTATGTACAGAGGAGGAGTGCGGAAGTGTCAGGAGAATATTGCTTCCAGGCATCAAAGCCGTGTTCCTGCTCGCATGCGCGGCGGAACGGCGCTCCGGCGCATGCACATTCGAGGACCGGCAATCCGGTGCACGCACATGCGCACTAGCGCGCGCCCCACGTGACCCTTGGGCTGGCCTATAAAAAGGCACACAGACCAATTGCTGGTTTGTCTTCAGCTCCTGTGTATCTCTGCTTCCTGTTGTTGTTACCTGATTACCTGCTTTTCACCCGATTGACCTCGACTATTCTGCTTGTCTCCTGAACCTGACCCTTGGCTTGTTATACGGATTCCGCTCCTCTTCAGTGTTTAACCCTCTGCCTGTGACCCGGACCTGCCTGCTGTCTCCTTGCCCTTGATCCTTCGCTTGTATCCTGGACTTCCCTTTTGTCTTCCTGCCACACTACCTCAGCATGTATTGGATATACTGATCCTGTGTGTGTTTGACCCTCAGACTGGTTCTGGACTTTCTCTTGTACCCGCTCTGGCAAATCATCCACCTACAAAAAGAAAAGAAGGAAAAGAAGGCGCACCGACCTAGTGCATTACCACTGATAGCGTTTATTAAAAAAGACGCAAGACGGCAGATACCAGAGCGCAGGAGAGAGTTTTTTCGGTTAAATCATCCACCTGCCAGTCTCTGCACAGCTACTCCTCTCTGACAAGGACTTCACACCAGTAGCCTCCTACTTCCTGGGTAGCCTGTGCCTCTTTGTGCATCCACTCCCTGTCTCACCTCCAGGGGGCGGACTGCGCTTAGTCGCAAGGGTGAGCCGCTCTCGGCATTTCGGCCTCGGTAAGCACTTTCCTGACAGGAGGGTATGATGGGGGCAGTATGTACAGGAAAGGAGTGTGGAGGGTATGATGGGAGCAGTAGGTACAGGAGAGGAGTGTGGAGGGTATAATGGGGAGAGAACGGGGAGAGATTTCTTGCAGTGTCTGTGGGGTGACCATGGAATGATGTCCCTCAGCTGGGGGGTAGGAAGCAGCTAGAGTGATGTCTATCAGCTGGATTTATGAAGTGGCCGGGGGGGGGGGGGTTGTAAGCAGGGCAGAGATGTGGTCAGATAGTGATGTCTATAATAAAAAAAAGCTATTGTACTTATCTACTAATATATACAACAATAAATCATACAAAAACACTACTCAATGAAAACAATCTCCTGTTATAAGATGCCAGCCCCCAGCACTCTGTATATCCACATGATGTGAAGATAATTGATGACCATTCATGTAACCCTGTGTTGACCAAGCTCTGAGTCTGTACAATCAGAAGTGTAGACTCACCACATATACACAGGGTTAAGTGACTGGTCATAAATGAACTTCACATTATCTGAACAGAGGATGGGGGGATGTTTGTATAGACAGATATGTGTGCTGCTTGGGAGATACTGTGAGTTGGCTGTGATCTGGCTACAGACACCCCCCATCCTCCACACACTTGTTTGCTGTGTCTTCCGATTCTCCTTATCTTAACCCTTCAATGCAATAGATGCAAAATAAATCCTCTTGAAACTTTCCTTAGAAAAATAAAAACTCAGCTCTCCTCCTCCCTGCATGTAGTGAGCAGAGGCCAGCCCAACAGGAGCTACAGTGAGCTCCTCAGCTCCCTTCACGTTCTCTCAGAACACGGCACTAGTGATTAGAGAAGGGGGGGGTCAGTGATAACAGAGACCCTGGAGGAGTCTGGAGGGGGGCGGGACAGAAAGGAGCTTCAGATTCCCAACACACAAACCAGCACAGTGTATTTATTGAGAAGCAATGACACTGTTGCTGTGACTGTCTCCACAGTGGCAAGTATGCTAATGAAGCTCCCCCTACCTGAATGGTTTGTCTGGGTTTCAGGCAGTCTGAAAATCGGGCAGATGATTCAGAACCCGGACTGTCCAGGTGAATCCCGTACAGGTGGCAACTCTAATTTTACAACTCCTGGGGGCAGTTTTTCTTTTTTTCTTATTAGCTGAAAGTTGGGTGTGTAAAGGAAATCTCTACAACTTCCTGGATGCTTTGCAGCTTCTCTGCTGTTTACTTCCCATTTCTAAGGACTAAATATTCCATGGTACCTTGCTACCTGTGAGCTGTGATTCCTGTACTGGCTCCGCCTCCTGAAACTCTTCCTCTCAGCACCTCAATGCCTACTCACAGGGCATAGTGAATACGTTTTATAGAATTCAAGGAAGTAAATGTGCTGGATCTTTACAAAGTAAGTTTACAAACTTCAAAATTGTTCAGAATAATAGGCTAGAAATAAATGCATTGCAGAAATGATTATATGAGTTTACATTTTGACCGTAGATATGTTTTAATTAGACTTCATTGAATGACTTTGTTGGGTCTAGACTTTTGTGTGTCAAGAAAGTAACTTTGTCTGATTTGGACTTTTGATGTTGCCATGATGAATATTATTGTTAAAATTTAAGGTAAACTGTAAAAGTCTGCCAAAATTGACAATGGCAGCTTCCACCGGTTCATTTTAAACAAGCCTATTGGGCAACCTTTTCAATACATTGTTAAGGGGCAGTGGACAATTCCACCTTTAAATATCAGTAATATTTACAAAGAGAGAGCTCCAAATTTTAGTGATGAAGTACTGTTCTGCCAAATATTGTCACTAAGAATATTTTGGCCAATATTGGCACATAGAAGTTCCCCTTTTTGGAGGGCAATAAAGGGCTTCAAGGCAGTCCAAATGTCAACCAACCAGAATGCCTTTGCAGTAAGTGGATGTTTAGCCCAGTCGGTCCTAGTGCTTGTGTAGTCATCCAAAGACATGGGTGGTCTTGGGTGTCATGCAGCAGAGTTTCTGGTGACTGGCTAACATTTTGATTACCTCATACACTGCACATTTCTCTCTTTTTTTTTTTTAAGTGCTGTTTTGGTGTGGTGGACACCTATCTACTGCTTTTCATAAAAAGTGAATGCAAATTGCAAATTGCAGAAGTGCATTGATTGGGACACGCTTGTGCTGTACAAAACACTGTCCCTTTGGTGCCCCATGGGAAATATGACCACAGGGCCTGCACAAGCTCCAGTGACTAAGTAGTCTAAATTTCTCTTAAGATAAAAATGAAAAACAAATGCGCAAACCAACGCACCAAATAAAGTATAGTAGAAACAAAATAAAGTATAGTAAAAAAAATGTAAAAAAACAGGGGCAGCGGTCAACACTTAAATGTGTCCCCACATAACACTGATAAAAACAAAAATAGAAATAAAAATAGATGTAGCGCCACATCTATCTCAATTGTTCTCAGTTTTAACAGGCAAATGGAATCCCAAATTCATGCAAGCATTTTGTAGGTCAATATAGGCAACAAAGCTTATAGTTAAGACAGTAAAGATAGTTAAGGGGGATATGACCAACATGTATAAATACATAAGTGGTCTATATAGCGAACTTGGTGTTGACATCATAGAGGACAAGAGGGCATTCTTTACGTCTGGAAAAGAGATTTACTCTCCAAATACGGAAAGGCTTATTCACAGTAAGAGCTGTGAAAATGTGGAATAGACTCCCTCAGGAGCAGGTTTTGTCCAGCTTGGTAGATTGCTTAAAAAAAAGCCTGGATCATTTCCTAAATGTACATATCCAATTGCCTCTCGGGTCAAATTGGACCATGCATTGCCTTTTTTTTTTGCCTGCCTTTTGGATAAACTGTGGGTATAGGATTGTGTATATAAGATTGTATGATCCACCCCCCCCCCTTTTTTATCGGCTGAACTAGATGGACTTGTGTCTTTTTTAATCCAGACTAACTATGTATCTATGTAAAAAATGAAATTGACAAACATTTCCTTGTGAACGTAACAGATACCTAAATAGACTGAACAAGAATTTTGGAGATGGTCAAAACTGTTTTTGAAATGTACTTTTTAGTATTCATTGGACAGCAAGGTAGTAAACTGTGCTGTACACTGTATGCACTGTATGTGTTTCTCTGAGCCCAGATCGTCCTGGCCCCACCCCGTCCAATGACTGAGCAGCAAAAGGAGAAGCAGCACAGGGATCGGTTCATTTCTCTGTTACTCTGCTTTCTCCTCCTATCATCATCACCTCCTATCAGCATCACATGAACGGTCGACTCCTGGTACTGCTTCTTGTTCTCACTCTCCAGCCCTGCTGTACAGGGACTGCAAGAGACTGATGCCAGATCACCACTTCTATTTAAAATATACAATTAATGATGTATTAGGATTACAGAGCTGTGTTAATTTGTGTTTTTAATATCTGCCTAGAGTTGGCTTCAAATGTTATAGTTCAATGGGGTCATTTCAACTAAAAACTGCTTCATTAGGTCTGATCCCTTATAGTAATTACAGTGTAGAGTGACATAGACATTTCCTGTCTACTGCAGTCTTCATATATCAGCATAGTGGCACTACATATTCTCTCTACAGATCTAATGGTACCCCTAGAGCAGGTGTGAACAGCCGGTAGGTTAAGATTCAATTGTGGGTGTTCACAGTTTTAATTTGTGGAGTCCTCAGACTGTTAATATAATAATCTTTTTTGATCAAATGTTCTTAGGCTATTTTTTCTTCTGATTGATTGTATGTAGGCTATTATTTTAGGCTACTTTTGGTCAAATGTTGTTAAACTCTTCTCAGGCTATTTTCTCATATGGTCACATGTTTTTTGTCCATTGTTTTATTCTCTGGCTACATTTTCTTTAGAGCCGGAATATAAAAAATAAAAATAAAAATGTCATACTCCCCTATGTGGCTGCATCTATCCACTGCTGCCACTTAAGATCGGGAACTAAGCGATCGACTGCTGATCACTCAGTTTTTGGTCTTAAATGAGCAGAGAGCCAGTGACTGTTAAGCCTCGTACACACGATCGGATTTTCCGCAGACAAAACCCTAGACTTTTGTCTGAAGGGCGTTGGCCAGGAACTTGTCTTGCATACAAAGGGCAAGGAATTGCCAACAAACACGAACGTAGTGACTTACTACATCGTTTTTCAGCTCTTTAGCACCAGCCTTTGGGCTCCTTCTGCTAATTTCACGTTAGTAGAAGTTTGGTGAGGGTTGATTCACGATTTTCATTTCGCGCTTTTCACTTAATTTCTGAACGGCCGTTCCTCAACCAGACATGTTGCGGAATCGGAGGAGATAATGTGTTATTTATTATTGGCCTTGGAGTTATTGCTTTCACCCAAGTCCAGTCCAGGAACAGGAGGAGGAGGATTTCTTGGACCGAAAATTGGTTGCTTTATTAATCATGACCAATTATGTCATATGCCTTTGCTGCGGGAGCTCCAGGAGAATTATCCGGATGATTTTCGGAATTATCTCCGGATGACGGACCCCTGCTTTCACCAACTCTTGGCATTGTTGACCCCCTATATTAAGAAGCAGGACACATGCATGAGGCTTTTATATTATTTTTTGGTTGAATAATGATTTGATTTGGTATATTTTCTATATTTTTGGATGCATAGAATGCACTTTTTGGTTAAGTTCTATTGGCAGATAGCATGTCTAAATGTATTTGTTTTCTTTTTTTAATGCACAATTAAAAAATTGTGGAGACTAATACTTGGCTATGTGTTTTACTTCAAATGACAGTTTGGGAGTAGGCAGTTACATTTATAAATACAATGTAAAATAACAAGGAACACCAACATATTTGTATCTTTGATCTTAAAAACTACGGGATAATGATGTTGTGGTAACTTGCACCAAAAAAAATAACAAGCATAATAATAGTATTGTTGGTATCACTTGAAAAAAAAAAGCCTTTGAAAATTCGTTTGCAATAACAATAAATCAGTATCACCAGCAAAGCAGCTTCATTATTATCCCATTAACGAAGAAGAGAATGTGCGCTGCATTTCGAGATTTCATAATTTGCCGTGTCACAAATGTTAATTCTCTATTACGATCGCTAGTTTACAAGACCGACTGCTTCCAGCTCGTCCTTGCTTCCGAGCATGCATGTTTGTACTTTGGACTTTTGTCCAATGGACTTGTGTACACAGGTTCGAAAATTTTAAAGCATGCCATCCAACATTTGTCGGCGGAAAATCCGACAACAATTGTCCGATGGAGCGTACAAACTGTCGGATTTTCCGCCAACAGCCTGTCATCACACAATTCCCATCGGAAAATCCGATCGTGTGTACGAGGCTTTAGTCACCGCTCTATACAGCCTCAGTTGCACTGGAGAGTAAATGAATGGGAAGTGCTCTGTACTGTTCATTCACAAACAGAAGCATAATAAACACCGTTTACTATGCTTCAGTTATGAATGGACACAGTGAGCGGGTGTGTTCACTATGCTCATTTAGAAAAGGAAGGGGGCTGTAAATTACATATTTAATAGTCCCTTCTTCCACTCTCTATCCTGAAACATCCCCCACAACAGGCAGGTAGAGAGGAGGGAAGCCAGCAGCACCGTGGATTGGGGGGAGGAAACCTGGACAGTAGGGAAATTGGCACCAACATAGTCATTAGGATGTGCCCAGGCCTTACCCCCTTCATGACCAGGCCATTTTTTGTGATACGGCACTGTGTTACTTTAACTGACAATTGCGCGGTTAGTGCGACACTGTACCCAAATTTTTTTGTCCTTTTTTCCCACAAATAGAGCTTTCTTTTGGTGGTATTTGCTCACCTTTTGCGTTTTTTTATTTTTGCGCTATAAACAAAAAAATACTGACAATTAAAAAAAAATATATATATTGTTTACTTTCTGCTATAAAACATACCCAATAAAAAAAATGTAAAAAAAAAAAAAAAAAATCCCAATACATTTATATTGATTGGTTTGCGCAAAAGTTATAGTGTCTACAAACTATGGGAGATTTTTTTTGACTAGTAAGGGTGGTGATCAGCAACTCATAGCGCTACTGCGATATTGCGGGGTACAAATCGGACATCTAACTGACACTTTTTGGTTCATTGCTAAAATATGTACTGCCACTGTACTAATGACACTGGCTGGGAAAGGGTTAACATCAAGGGCGATCAAAAGGTTAAATGTATGCCTAGGTTGTGCTTACTCACCGTGGGGGAGGTGCTTTGACTAGGGAAAGGCACGGATCGGTGTTCCTGAAACATAGGATCAAAGCCTTCTCCACTGACAGAACGACAATCTGCCTTGTTTACATAGGCAGACTGCTGTTCTGCTTGTGTCCCGAATGATCGGTGGGTCCCGGCGGACATCGAGTCCACCGGACCTGCTGATTGGCTCCTGCTGTGTCCAATCACAGCGGGAGCGGGTCACCAGCAGAGTGCATTTGTGCCCCAGCCCTGGGAGTGTCAGATCACGTACTAGAAATGTGATCTGGCACAGAGCGGCCGCCCTGCCGCAGTACATGTATGTGGGGCGGTTGCTAAGTAAATAATCAATGTTTTTCACTTTACCTGTATTTGGTCATAATTGGTGTACATTCCCAGATAGCAAGGATAACTTACCACAGATTTGTGGCAATGTTAAATTGTAAGTCTTGTTAACTTGCTGCACATTTTCACTGGCATGTTGTAGACTTGCAGAGCACTTGAAGCACAAGTTCTAGTTGACACTTTTCCAATTTGAAAATGTGCTCGGCAAGTCTTTAGCAAGAGCAAAGTTACAGTGGTGAGCCTACAGCAAGAGCTCTGAAAGTCTACTGCATTAAAATTCAACCACAGTGACCCCTGTGGTGGGATGACTATAGCACAACATAACTGAACCAGAACTTGCAGTACACCCGCAGAATGTTTTCAAAGAAAGTTGATCTGGAGTCATGCAATGTGGACTTGCTGCAATTGTGCAACAAACTTGTGAAGCCTGGCAAGTCTAGCAATAGCTTAGCAAGTCATTTTCAAACTTACAGCACAATTGCTTGCTATCTGGGTTGGTCCAAGCTAGACCAATGTATCTATGCATCAAATTCCATACTTGGAGTTCAGCTTTCAAGGTACCAGCTCTGGGATTGTCGTTCTTATCCTTGTTTAAGGCTGGGTTTACACTAGAGCATGCAGTGGCTCACAGCAGGGGGCAGTGGCATTGGGAAGGGGGCTGGGGCAGGGGCTGGAGCCCCAAATGGGTCTCTGAAAAGCTCCGGGTCTCAGGCATGCACCATTTCATTGTTAGCCCCGAGCGCTGCCAAGCGGGGGCCGATCTTATCCCGAGTGCCGCCGAGTGACATAGCAGGTCCCGCCTTCTGGAGCCTGCATCGCCTATGATGGACGTCCCGTTGGTCCAATGCCGGGACCGTGGGACGTGTGACGTCCATCATGGGGGCTGCAGGCTCCAGAAGGCGGGAATTACAATGCGGCCACAGCGCTACATCACTGTGAGATTCCTGGTTGGTGCACAGGTGGGCGGCTCTCCTCTCCTCCTCTGGCTGTCTGCCTGCTGTGATGATGATGGGCGCACCGCAAACCACGGCTGAGCTGAGCTGCTGCAGGACACATGAAGTCTGTCTCCTGGTCAGGTAGGTCAGTGTATGTATGTCAGGTAGGTAGGTCAGTGTATGTATGTCAGGTAGGTAGGTAGGTCAGTGTATGTATGTCAGGTAGATAGGTAGGTCAGTGTATGGATGTCAGGTAGATAGGTAGGTCAGTGTATGCATGCCATTACCATCAGTGTATGTATGTCAGGTAGGTCAGTGTAATGGTCAGTGTGTCAGGCAGGTGAGTTTAGTATTGATGGGCACTAGTAAGTCAGGCAGCAACCAGCAAGTGAGCTTACCCCCCGCCACACAACTCCACCGCCCAGCTAAAAAACCCTGCGCCACTAACAACCCCCCCCGGCCTTGGACTTCGGGCTGAAGCCCCTGGTCTTTTTGCCACCCAGCAACGCCCCTGGCAGGGGGCCTGGTGCATCTCCATTCACTGGTTCAGGTCCAATTTCAGACCAAAAGACGCACAGGACTCCTGTGCAATTCGCACCGGAGTCGCCCTGGAGATATGTGAACCCGCTCCATAGAGAGCCAGTCACAGTCTCCTGCTATGCGAATTGGATGGAGAGAAACCCGCATCCATTTTGCAATAGTGTAAACCCAGCCTTACAGAACTGTAACGTGTATGCAACCAGTTGGACCATATTTCTCTCCTGGCCAGGTTTCCTTTTATGAATTCAGAGATTGTGCCTTTTGCTATTCGGAAACCAGAAAAGCCGTAGGCAACATCTACCATTCAGTGTTACTACATAGATGAGTCCGAATAATATTAGGGTTCCTTTTTGTCCATATTCACTGGAACGTGTCTAGATGCCCAGGGGCTTGAGATACAGCCGTGGGTCCTCTGCATTTGTACTCTGCCCTTGTTCAACAACCAGAAGCCAATCATTTTTTATGAGAATCTCAGTTCCTCGCACTAAAATCAGCTCTTGCTTGTCTAGAAAATTTGATGGTATAAACTTATTACTCTGTTGTTTTCATGGTCTGTCACTGTCAGTCACCAAATAATGACAGCATATGGGAGAAGCTTGCTTCATTATTTCCTAATGATCCATGACAAAATTAAATGTGTATGCAATCTGATAGCTGCTCCCTTCTCTCCGAGTAGTAGAGACTCCGGCACAGAGACTGTATGAACAACACAAACTGCTGTCACCAGATGTAAATCCATGTAGATCTCTGGAGGGGATGGGATTTACATAACATATTTTACACTTCTGATCTCTGCCTGTGATGAGGCTCAAGTGCCAAGCGGGTTCACTGCACAAAGTGTATTTGTGATTCTGATGAGCAAGGAATACTCGCCTCTGTTTTCTTTGTATATTGTGTCGGAAGAAAGATACATCAAAGCAGGATCAGCATTTGCTGATCTGCTGAATACGGTATATGTTTAACATGCTTATGTGCAGAGAGATTAAGCGTGTGTTAAAGTTTAAATATAACCCTTGCTGCCAGCAAGCGCCATCCATTACCTCTGCCACCTACCTTGCTACCTTAAAGTAGGATTAAACTCTCAGTGTTTTTATCTCATGTTGGGCACAATAAGAAAAAAAAAAACATTCCCCAGTAGACATGTGCAATTCGTTTCGTTTCAAATTTGTTTTTTAATAAATTTCGACAAATTAGTTCATTTGGAAGCATCGAAAAAATTCAAAAAATTAGAAAACCCGAAAAATTTGAAAATCTGAAATAATAACCAACTATTAAATTATAGGTATTGGAACTTCCTTTCAAATTTGGCTTTATGTCCCGTACACACAATCGCACATTCCGACAACAAAATCCATGTTTTTTTTCCGACGGATGTTGGCTCAAACTTGTCTTGCATACACGCGGTCACACAAAGTTGTTCGGAAATTCCGACATCAAGAACGCGGTGCCGTACAACACGTACTACGAGGCGAGAAAAATAAAGCCAGTGCGGCTCTTCTGCTTGATTCCAAGCATGCGTGGCACTTTCTGTGTCGGAATTGTCTATGCACGATCGGAATTTATGCGAACGGATTTTGTTGTCGGAAAATTTTAGATCCTGCTCTCAAACTTTGTGTGTCGGAAAATTCCGATGGAAAAATTCCGATGGAGCCTATACACGGTCGGAATTTCCGTCAACAAGCTCCGATCGCGTGTACAGGGCATAAGTGAACGTAACAAATACGAATTTATCCGAAGTTACGAATTATCTGAAATAACAAATGCCGTATCTAAACGAATGGAACTGAACAAATTAATAATAATAAATAATAATAATAATAATAATAAAACCTTTTTATTATTAATTTGTTCCGTTCCATTTGTTTAGATGAGGCAGTTGTTATTTCAGATAATTTGTAACTTCAGATAAATTCGTATTCATTACGTTCACTAACAGCCAAATTTGAAAGGAAGTTCCAATACCTATAATTTAATAGTTAGTTATTATTAGGTAGTTGGTTATTATTTCGAATTTTCGGATTTTTATTCTTTCAAATTTTTTTTAGATTTTCTTTCCGATTTTCGAATCTACGAATGTACGAATGTAGGAATTTACGAAATTACGTATTTACCAATTGCGATCATAATGAATGACCCGAAAAGCGAAAAAAAAAACGAATGAGACGAAAACAATTTTTTTTCCCACAGTGCACATGTAAAGTATTTTTATTAAAATTCTTACCCCAGCAGTTTACAGCTTTCAATTCTGCTCTCTAAGTGCTGCTTCCCTGAACTACCGGTATTCGCAGGAAAGAATTAACAGTGGACAGTGCAGTCTGGAGTCAGTCTGTTAGTGTGGCAAAGGGCGGAGGGAGGAGCATGGGAGTGCCTAGGCTATAGGGCTGTGTGTTTCTATTGATGCACACTGCACGCAATGGTGGCTCTATAGGATGCTGCATGAGAACAGAGCCAAACTAAAGTGGAAAATCTGGGGCAGCAGCCTGCCAATTCAAGGGCACCAACTTGAATTGGAACCTAGGCAAGGATTTAAAGATAAAAAAGCTGCATAGTGAGTAAATGATTGAGGCCACTTTCACACTGCTCCATTACAAAAACCTGGTAAAAACATATATGCGTTTTTACTGCTTTTTTTTGACACATGAAAAAAGGATATGGGACAAACAAAATGCACAAAAAAACGCAAATGCGGGTGCATTTTTTATGTGTTTTTGCCATGTTTGTGATGAGGTTTCCATTCATTTCAATAGAGAGGTGTGGTTTTGTTGTGTTTTTTTTTTCTTTACCACACCAAACATGCATTAAAAATGAAGCAAACAGGATTTTTTTTTCTTTATTTAAATAAAGAATTGAGGTTTAACAATAAAATACATAGATGACGGCAATGTACACTTTATCAGTATATGGAATACATATCCAAATAATGAACAACATAGTTCAAATGTTACAAAAAAATAAATAAATAGCATACAAAACACAGTAACAAGCTAAAAGAAATAGAAAGTAAAAATCAAATTCACTTCCTTCGTATTTATTCCTAAATTGTGTAAATAAAGAAAACAAAAGGGAAAAGGGGGATGTAAAGTAGGGAATAGGGGTAAAGGACAAGAAATTAGTGAGCAACCAGAATGTCATAAATTAATTGCTAGACTAATGTTTTTCCCTCATCTGAGTACTGAAGCATTTCATAGGAACTGTGTGTTGTTGTAATTTTCATGTAGGTTGTGTGAGGAGAAGTCATTAATATTTTTTAACTTTGGAAAACCATAGTGATAGCAAGGAGATGCAAGCCTTAGCAGCATTGATCAAATGCTGCAGGACTGAATTTTTGTAAGTTTTAATTGGTAGAGTTTGCTTTTTTCAATGTAAAAGCGAAAGAAAAACAGATCAGTGAGAAAGCAACCTAAATCAGCTGCTGAAAGTTTTTTTTTTTCTTTTATTTAACTGTGGATTTTGGTATTGAATCCAAAAGCAAGCATTTAATATATTACAGCTTAACAATTCTTAAATGTGATGGCTGCATCAATTTCCTTTTTTTTTTTTAATTATTTTTTTTATTTTATTTTCATCTAGTAATCCAGCCAGGTAGTCTGTTTTTTGAACGCACAAGCTCTCCAGCAGTGGCAATGCTGCTCTGGATTCAGGTGCAATGCAGCATTGTTGCCACACCATCACAGGAAGATGCATTAGGTGAACTTCACTGGCAGGATCAACAGGTATTTATGGGACTTTGCAGGGGGGCTCAGAGAAAATGATAGGTACAAATGCACTTATAGATACGTGGTGCAGCATGTGTTTTTTTTGGGAGGCCATAGTTCTACTATAAAGTGCCTACAGACACCCAGTCAGGATAACTGAACCACCGCCCGGCCGTCATCTGCTATGGGCCGGGTGCCTTTCCCGCCCGGCCCATAGCAGATGATGGCCGGGCGGTAGTTCAGTTATCCTGACTGGGCGTCATATGACATCCAGCAGGATAACATGCCGTCGCGTGCCCGCAGGGGCACACATTGCGGCGATCGGTGGAGCGGTGTGTCAGTCTGACACACTGCTCTACCGATCTTGGTAAAGAGCCTCCGGCGGAGGCTCTTTACCGCGTGATCAGCCGTGTCCAATCACAGCTGATCATGATGTCAATAGGAAGAGCCGTTGATCGGCTTTTCCTCACTTGCGTCTGACAGACGCGAGTAGAGAAGAGCCGATCGACGGCTCTCCTGACAGGGGGGTCTGTGCTGATTGTTTATCAGCGCAGCCCCCCCGCAGATGACCACACTGGACCACCAGGGATCGCCACTAGGACCACCAGGGAAGGGGGCAACATGTGGATGGCCAGGTATGTACCCCATGGCCATCCACATGTGCCCAATGTGCCCAGTCAGTGCCCAATCTGTGCCAATCAGTGCCCACAAATGGGCACTGATTGGCACCATTATATTGCAGTGATGCCCAGCAATGCCACTCTTAGGGGCATCAGTGCCACCAGTGTCATCAGTGCCACCCATCAGTGTCCATTGGTGCCACCTGTCAGTGCCCATCCGTGCCCATCAGTGCCCACCTATCAGTGCCCATCAGTACCCATCCGTGCCACCTATCAGTGTGACCCATAAGTACCCATCAGTGCCACCCATAAGTACCCATCAATGCCACCTACAAGTGCCCATTAGTGCCGCCTATGAGTGCCCATCAGTGCCACCTATGAGTGCCCATCAGTGCCGCATACCAGTGGCACCTCTCAGTGCCTCATCAGTGCCCGTCAGTGCAGCCATATCAGTGCCCATCATTGAAGAAGAAAACTTACTTATTTACAAAACTTTTTAACAGAAACAAAGAAAAACTTATTTTTTTCAAAATTTTTTTATATGTTGCGCAAAAAATAAAAACAGCAGAGGTGATCAAATACCACCAAAAGAAAACTCTATTTGTGGGAACAAAATGATAAAAAAATTGTTTGAGTACAGTGTAGCATGACCGCGCAATTGTCATTCAAATTGCGACAGCTCTGAAAGCTGAAAATTGGCCTGGGCAGGAAGGTGTCTACCTTATGGGGATAGTATATATATTTTTTCTTTTTCTAGAACATGGTCTTCCCTTGAAAGTGGCCGGTGGTAGTTGTTTGAAACATGCACCAATGGAAGGAGCACCAGACCAAATATGAGTCCAAATTAATTTATTGGTTTACATTTAAAAAAATCCAATGCATTTCGGACGCCAGAAAAAAAAACACCCCTTCATTAGGGCTTCAGTAAAATTAAGAGACTTGAATGAACTCAAAATAGGGCTTTCCTGTGTGAATTTGTGAAGGGAAGCTAATTGTCGGATTAGGAGAGTTAGTCCCCCTACAGATGGGTCTTATCATCACCATGATTTCAGGTGGAGACTTTGATAAACTGAGCACAGAGACTACTTGCAGATATTACATAATATAAGTGTGGAACACTCTAGAGGTGTGCTAGAGTTAATTTAGGTTTGTTAATGTAGGTCTGTTAGGTCAGGAAAAACATAGTTAGCTCAGGACTAAGCCTAAATTGTTTAATCTGGGTCAGGGTTACTTTAGTTCAGGGCTGGGTGACTCATCCTAGCAGCTTCTCTGGTACCTCCTCCTGTTCTCTGGGACATTGGACAATATTCTAGACATAGTGAGTGAATGTTAGGAGGGGCTGCTTAGAAAATTATGAGGGCCTCAGCCAGGCCACAGTAAAGGGCTGGCACGGGGCAGGCCACCTTATAAATAGGCATGAGTCATGCCAGGAGGGGCAGTCGGGTAGAAGATGGAACACTGAGGAGGCTGTTGGTAACCTTGAGGGTGCCCTCTAGACTGGGGGGTGACCCCAGGCCTGGGGCTCGGGTGCTGGAAGATTCCTACCAAATCACACGGAGGAAACACTTCCTGGAGGCACAGGAGCAAGGAGAGAGGACAGCAAGAGCAGGTCAGAACATGTGGGAGATCTTCTGAGATTTTGCAGGGTGGGATAGTGAGTGTCATTCTGAAGGACTGTGGGGAGAAGTTAGCCTGGAGGGCTAGTGAAAGGGGCAGCTGCAGCCAGCTGGGTTGGCAGTGCCTAAAGAGGTGGTGCTGGGATCAGTAGCAACAGGACTGATGCAAGCTGGACACTAAAATGCTTCTACTCAACTAAGAGGTCTTGGTTTCCTGCCTGTAATGGGCCATTGCTTCATCTGACTGAGTGGCTGTCAGCTATTCACAGTGTTCCAGCTAGGTGCAAGCAAGTGTGTGCTGGAGGAAGAAGAGGAGCTGTATATAGGAAGAGTTGTCCCTGAAGTTATTGTTGAAGTCAAGTGGGCATCCCATAACCTCCCATCCCTATCCAAGTTATTACCCTCAATAAAACAAAAAAACAAAGTCACAGACTGCTCTCTGACTCAAGTGTGCCTGTAAGGATTAGGTGTGCCTGGCTGTGCAGGGTGGGGGATTCCAGTATACTTCTGGCTCTCTAGGGGGTGTGCTACATAAGGAAGAACATATATGATATACTGTATGTGAGGCATATAATGGAGATCCTGACATATGACTTCTGCCCAGAGTTCCATTTTAATTTGCATTGTCTTACTACCATCAACACAGTTCATTACAGTGCTTTATGAAATCTATAGTCAGGTAGAGATCTGTGCAGACAGTGACTTTAAGACTCCATTCACACCATCGGAATGTATATGCGGTTCTGTGCGTTTCCGTGCAACGCATGTAGGGCAGCCCAGTCATTTCAATGGGCTGCCCTACATGCCAGAAAAGCTCAAAAGAGGTCCCTGATCCTTTTAAGAAATCATGCCATACCAAAGCACATGGAAAACTACATGGTCGCATGTAGGTGGGTGCAGCAGAGTGGTGCGGTAGCAATAACACACACAGTCCGAGTGCAATGTAAAGAACTTGTATTGAAGTAAACCAGGAAAGTTCACAACAACCCAGTGGGAAGACAGTCCATCCAACAGTGTGTAGAGATGCAGGTTTCAGCCGAACTGACAATGCTTGTTAGGAGTGACACAATGTGGCTTGGCTGTCTTGTGCCCAAGTGGGAAGGAGTCCAGAAAATTGCAAACCCTATGTTTTTCCTCCCATCTGGAACCTTTTCTTGCCGCTAGTACTGTCCTTGACAGACGAGGACCAGTCCCTACACTATCAACTTGCAAATGTGCACCAAAACCTGGGAAGCAGAGGCTTAAAAAGCCTCTGCTCACCCAAAATGGCTGCCAAAGGTCACCTGGATGCAACACAGCCAACCAAAACGCTGCCTCCGTGAACCAGAAAACCATAGAGAAACCAAGTTTCCTCTGACTTCCCCTCCAGGCTGTGATGCCACTCCGGTCAGGCACCACCTACAGCGGAGGAAGCAGACTGCACCTGCCTACAAGCAGATGGTTGGGGTTGCCATTAACAATTAATAACACAACCGTACATCTGCAAAAGGACAATGTGTTCCTGTGTATATTGCGAGAAAGTGTGAGATTTTTACTGCGTTACCGCAATGCACAAATATCAACGTAGCCTATGTTACACCAGGCTAGAAAGGCTACGTTCATATAAACGCACTGCCCTTTTGCAGATGCACAGTGGTTTCATTAATTTTTAATATTCATGGGGGTGCCATTCATTTTTATTCGCACCCCCACTCATTTGCGATCGCACATATCTAAACGTATGGGGCTGCAGCACCATGCATTTCAGTGCAGCGCAATTTCTTAAATGGATCAGGGGCTTCTGTTAAATGTTTCTTGTTCATGGGGTAGCTCATTGAAATGAATGGCCTGCCCTACAAGTGATGCATGGAACTGCAAGTGCACTCCGGTGGTTTAAATGGAGAAAAAGGGATTGGTCATACATACATAAGGACTGGCATGCTTTATATTCCAGTGCTGTACTTAACTCCCAATCTGGTCTAATGCCTCAACATTTGTTACCTTTTGAACATTTTACAAACCATTCAACTATCCCATTTTTCCAGCCGTGTTTCTCTGCTGACCTATAAAGCTATTTGTCAGTAGTAATAAAATTCAGGCACACGAGAATTGCTATATGGATTGTATAAACTTCCAGCATGTTTTTGTAAAGCATTGATTTTTTTATACTGGGCTATCATATCATTAGGAAAACTGCTGTTTGAAACCAAATGCTTTTAGCTCCTTTGCACCAAAGAATGACCTAATTTTCTTCCATTATGTTTGTATGAATCCTGCCTATTAATGCAACTGAAACACATAGCGGCACATCTATCACACGCCTAATCTGCTATTCGCACACAAGGTAAAACAGCATGCTAGTCCTAGTTATTCTATTTGAAAAACAAACAAAAATTAATCCTTTTGTGTATTTTTATTTAACTGTAACTTTAGTAATAAAGTATTAGGTGGCTCTTCATAAAGGAAGAACACTGATCAATGCTGCTTCAAAAGAGCTTGCAATCTAAAAATTCAATTGTCATCATACAGCCATGCATAAAGATAAGGCTGGATGGAAGCCCATTATACTACCATTACATTTCTGTTTCAAATGCTGCTTTATGCATTGATATACCTCCCTAGACCTAGTCTGTCTGGATGATATGGTCATCTGCTGACTTGGCACCATCCTCAAGCAGCTTAGATCTTCAATAAGACACAGGCATTAAGTCCAACACAATTTCACTTCAGAAAACTGCAGTACAAATTATGTTTTGCCATTCTTCTGAAGTGGAAGAAGACAATGGGGTTGATTTAGTAAAACTGGAGAGTGCAAAATCTGGTGCAGCTCTACATAGAAACTAATCAGCCTCCCAGGTTTTTTCATCAAAACTTAATTAAACAAGTTGAAGTTAGGAGCTGATTGGCTACCATGCAAAGCTGCACCAGATTTTGCACTTTTCAGTCTTAGTAAATCAAACCCACTGACTTTCCTAAGTCTTGTCTCTGTTATGTACTAACACTGATTGAGGAAACATGGAAGAAACAGAGGACGTCTAGCTAGGACTGAACTAGCTAGCACTAAGTTAGTTCAGTGAGTCAAGGCACTACTGAAGTCTTAATTGACTGATTGATTGAAGCCATTGGATCTACATGACGTTCAGACAACTAACATTTTCACAATTGGCCTGCAATGGCCACCTCCCTGTTCTGTTAGTACAATTTTCTTTGACACCTGCATAATGGGTACTTAGGTGTTGTGGTTACCTGGGATGTCTTGCAGCACCAGGGACCTAAGTTCTGACCAGCACCCAGTCCGTATGGAGTGTGTGTGATCTAACATGATTCACCCTACAGCCCATACATTATTAGTAGGTCTTTGGCTTCAACCTAAAGAGGCTGTAAAATTACAGAGAGAGCTGTCAAAGGGGTATTGTCTTGAGAATTACAGCAAGGGTTCAAACCTGAACAGCTGAGCTATCCTCCTATCCGAATGTAGTGAAGAGGAATGTATAAAACTGACTCTGTAGTCTACTCTTTCCCTGGTTGGGATTGGCCATTGTGAAGCTTGATTTCTATGCAAGAGAACTTTAAAGGGATTTTTGATTAAAAATGATCATCAAAATGCAAGTTAGGTTGATACTCACAGGGTCAGTAGAAGGGACTATTTAAAGGCACTCATGGCCCAGCTCCTAGGCATCATAGAATGTATGTAATATATACACATATTCTGCGTGTACATTTGTGCCTTCATGTTCAGCCTCAGTTCAATGTAACCCAAGGGTTCCTCTGGAAGATGGTAGAAGTTCCTTTAGTAAGTTGCAATTTCTGCCTCTACTAAGCACCAATGTGAGGTGCATTCTTTCCTCTGGCCACCAATGTAAAAGGGCCTTTCTCCCAATGACCAGCAATGTAAGAGGGTCCTTTCCCCACTGACCATTATTCTGTGGGGACCTTCTGCCCTGACCAGTGTAAAAGGAGCATTTGACCACAAGTTTTAAGGGGGTTGTACACTAATGACCAATGTAAGGGGTAATTTCCCTGACCACAGGTACACGGGGCACTGAACTGACCACCGGTTTAAAGACATAGTAAACATTCATACTTGCACCTTGTGTTTTTCAACTACATAAAATGTGCATTGATCATATAGTTTCATAGTGTCATTTGTTACCCTGTAACCACCTCCTACAGTAAAGTTAGTATTTCACATGCCTATGTCAGCATATATAGTTACATAGTTGGTAAGGTTGAATAAAGACACCAGTCCATACAATTCAACCAGTGTGGGTGAGTGTGTTCATGTCAAATACCATTTCCCATATCCCTGTATATTGTGTTTGCTAAGATGCCTATCTAAGAGTATTTTGAAACTATCTGTACTTCCCGCTAACACCACTGATTGTGAAAAGGAATTCCACATCCTTACCACTCTAATGCCCCGTACACACAGTTGGATTTTCCGACGGAAAATGTTTGATGGGAGCTTGTTGTCGGAAACTCTGACCGTGTGTAGGCTCTAATCATCATTTTCCATCAGAATTTCCGACACACAAAATTTGAGATCTGGATCTCAAATTTTTCAACAACAAAATCCGTTGTCGGAAATTCCGATCGTGTGTACACAATTCCAACGCACAAAATTCCACGCATGCTCGGAATCAAGCAGACGAGCTGCACTGGCTATTGAACTTCATTTTTCTCGACTCATCGTACGTGTTGTACGTCACTGCGTTCTTGGCGATCGGAATTTCTGACAAGATTTGTGTGACCGTGTGTATGCAAGACAAGTTTGAGCCAACATCCGTTGGAAAAAAACATGGAGTGCTTAGCACTGTGCAGCATAACAGGCCTCCTCAGATGACTGTCCAGAGCACTGTGCATTACAGGCTACCGAGGCCCCTGACTCATGATCCTCCAGAGCACTGTGCATTAGGACCTCATCAGACCACCCAGAGCACTGTGCATTACAGGCCTCACGAGTCCTGATAGTCCTGACCATCCAGAGAACCAGAGCGCTGTGCATTACAGGTCTCCTCAGACCACCCAGAGCACTGTGTAGCATTATAGGCCTCCTCTCAGACCACCGTCCAGAGCACTGTGCAGCATTACAGACCTCTCAGACCACTGTCCAGAGCACTGTGCAGCATTACAGGCCTCCTCAGACCACTGTCTAGAGCAGTGTTTCTCAACCCTCTAGTGCCGTGACCCCTTGATAAAATTTCCCAAGTTGTGGGGACCCCTAGCAGTAAAATTTTCATAGCGTGCGTTGTCAGCACCCAAGGCAAGACCAGTAATTTGTGCCCCTAACCCATGGACATTTAGTGCTCCCCTAAGTCCCTTCCACTTGTACAGTTTTAAAACCCCTTATGGTACATTTTAGGATGTATTACTCTCTTTTGTTTTCCTTTCATTCCTTTTTGGCTCTCTCTATCCTAATGTCTTGTTTGTTTTTCCCCATCCCTCTATCTAGCCGTCTTTCTTGTTCTTTCTCTTATTCTTTCTCTCCCTTTTTCTTTGTTCCTTCTCCTACTCCTTAGAGGGGGGGGGTGGGAGGAATGGGTTAAGTGGCAGTGCTGATGGGGGGTGGAATTAGTGGCAGTGCTGGGGGGAGTTCTGATCAGCCAACTTCGGTGCTCTTGATCAAGGTCATCTGCTGATCTGAGAACTGTAGTGGGGACTTTTAATGGCAACTCTAAACACAGGTAGTGTTACTCACTGTGTCTCCGGCTTCACTGTGTCTCCAGCTCTGTGGTGTCTCGTAGCAGTGACACCTATGTCGAAATCAGGAGATAGGGTCTCCTCCAGTCCCCCCCACTTCACATTCTTCACCAGTCAGCTGACCTCTCGTCTCTGCCCCCCAGCCATGCTGTGAACTGAATGGGCAGCTGCGAAGAGGCTGAGTGGTCAGCCGCGGGACTCAGGAACAGCCCAGCTGGGCAGCCACAGGCTCCAGGGACAGCCCTGCTGGGGGGCCGTGAGAAGGCTGGGAGAGCTTCAGGAACAGCCCAGGATTTGGTGACCCCTGGCAAATTGTCATTTGACCCCCAGGTTGAGAACCACTGGTCTAGAGTGTCTGTGTAGTTTGTTCACATCTTAATACAATAAATAATAACATGATATTAGATCTTTTTTACTCCAGGAGTATATAATGGGGTTCGAAATTCTAGAGAAATGCTTAAATAATGCATTACAATTTAATTAAACAGATTCGATTTTAGTCGACTAAAATGTAGGAAATGTTATCAGACTAAATATGACTAAACCTAACACAATTGCAGATGACTAAAATACGACTAAAAATAAAATGTAATTTTAGTCAAAAGTCTATGACTAAAATGAAATAGAAATTTGATGCCAAAATTACCACTGTCCCCAAATGCATTACTTTACATTTTTCAACATTAAGCCTGATTTGCCATGTATTTGCCCACCCCTTTATTTTATTAAGATCTTCTTAAAAAGTTTTAATATCCTGCAGTGAAGTTATAGCCCTGCTTAGCTTTGTATCATCAGCAAACATTGAGATTGAGCTATTTATACCAACCTTTATATCATTTATAAATGAATTGAACAGAATTGGTCCCAAAACAGAGAATTGGGGGACCCCATTTACAGCTCCAGACCAGTCTGAGTACTTGCTATCTATCACCACCATTTAGACGTGCCCTTTTTAGCAGTTTTCTATCCAGCAGTTTGTTTTGAAACATGCAGCATAGCACTGCACTGATTAATGCATGACTTTGTCTGTAGTCTGAGACATGACACTTTGTGAAGAAACTACAAAACCCACAATCCCTGGGTCTCTCAGATTAGTGCTGGTGCAGGTGAGAACTACACAGTAAATGTATCTGACACAGACACAAGCAGACAGAGCATTCATAGAAACACAGAGAGCTTACCATGCAGATGGAAGATTTTTAGCACATTACCACTCCCACATTTGTGATGCAAGACAGCGGGAATGGCAAGGCATGGATTGACCTCTGTGTACCCTTTCTACTTAGTGCATAGGGACTAGCTAGCTAAAGCAATACATGAACATAGGGGAATCTGTCAACCATAGTACTGCAAACTGCTGCCACAACATGTGAGCCCATCATTACAAGGTACAGCAAAAAGCTCAAGGAATACAACTATGCTTGGGGCCCGTTCACACTGAACAGACAGCTGCTGGAGAGTAAATGATATCCGATTCTGTACAGCGCTCTGCAATGAAATACAGCAAGTTTGCATTTTATCGCGGCTCCGGTCTGAATTGCATTGTGAATAGGACAAACAGCGTGTTTTACAGTATAAATTGGCCCCCAATACTTAGTTAAAATAACAAAAAAAAGGTGCTATATTTTTTACCATCTGGTGGCATATTTTGGGCGGTCGTTCGGTGAGTCACCCGCACCCTACCCCACCCTCCGGTCGGTCACACAGCTGTCAGGTCGGGCTCAATACTCACACCAGGGACTGTTGCTCCTTCGCTCCTCTCTGCTCATACTCGGCTCTGATCAGCAGCTCCTCCTCCATACAGCTCCATGGCCACAAAACTCTCCAGCAGCTCCAGAGCCTGCCGCCATACCATCACATCCCTCCTCCCCCTAGGTCAATGGGCTAGCTTCCTCTATTTGGCCAATTGGGACATGGATCTCAGGAACCACTTCCTGATTGGCCTGGAGGAGAATCCGTGTGACAATAGCGAATACTCATTCGCTATTGTCACACAACTGGGTGGGCTCAGGGCGCAGTGCTTTGCGCCCCAAGCCCACCCTTTTTTGAAGCCTATTAAAACCTCTTGCTCTAATCACATACTTCAAAAAAAAAAACATTGGAATCCATGCATCTGGTGCCCTGCATGTAGGTTAATTTTATTTTTATTTTTATTTATTTGAGGTACTTGTATAGTGCTGTCAATTTACTAATGGGCCGAACACATGGATGGAGGGGGGGGGGGGGCGCTAATGGACGGGCCGCCACTTCTATTAAATGTGAGGGACCACTACAAATTTCACTCTGCATTTTACTGCCCATTATTACAATTATTATTATTTGTTTCATTAATTTTACAGATAATGTTATATATAACAGCCCTGGGTGTAGATATAGTAATGATCAGCAAAGGCTCCCTGAATCATGAGTTTTTCCATATTAAAAAGGTTTAAAAGGGCTGATCTATGCTTTATAATTCTGCATGCCATAAGAATCCCATATGTTTTATCCCTGGGTACCCTAACAGTGTAGTTTTCTTGTTATGCGCCGCTTTGCTGACATACATCATGAATGGTCGATACATAGTGCTACATTAGTTTAATGATGACATTCAGGTCAGCTTTCCAGGATCCCTTGTCAGATAAAATTAGTCTCAGCACATCTTTCTGTAGAGTCTACATGGCACGCTTGCTGTTTTGTCTTGCTCCATGCTAAAATCCCCATGCATTCTCATACAGAATATTCATATCCAACAATCATAGATGGCTGAGTCTGCTTTATTTCTTTCGCAATTGGACACCGGCATTGAATTTTCTACCTTTTCTTGGCATTCTAACAGCTTTACATATCAAGGTTAAATATCGAAGGAATCCAGACAACCAGCACGCCTGATGTACAGTTAGATCTTGTGACCCATTCTGATGAAAGATCAAATATCTGCCTGTATTTATAACAATCACTGTGCCACCTGTGAACAAGGAAAGGATTTTAATAAGGAGAATGCTCATTCATATTTTAGCACTTGCTGGAATACCTGCGACTGGCTCTGGACTTTTATTGCACGTCAATTTCTATTTATGTGTTAATCTCAATGCTGTTTACCAAGTTCCTGCTGGCATGTGTGACCTTTTTAGGTACACCTTGACATGTTTATATTTATTATGAATAGGCATGAGTGGATTGATTTCAACAAAATTGACATTGCAACAAAATTACCAGTTTCCCCATTGAGTAACCGCATAGCAGCCACCCCACCTACATTTACTGCGGCAGGGCAGCCACATACCGCCAAACATTTTGAGATGGGTATGAGGGACACCTATTAGAAAACATATGTAGGCACAGGACACGCCCACTGCCACACCCCCTTAAAGGAAAATTAACCAAAACAAAAGGTTAATTAAATCCACTACTATTCCTTTATATTGGCTTTTAAAATTTACAAATGCAGCAATTTAGAATTTGGATGAAAGGTTTAGTGCTGGGAAACACTTTTTGAATGATAAAAAGTGCATTTTATATACAACTATATAGATCAGACCAAAATGAGGGACAAATGAGGAGGGAAGAGGGACAGAGGGACATTGCTCCAAATCAGGGACAGGCCCTCGAAATCAGGGACAGTTGGGAGCTATGCAGCCACTCTGTGCCAGATCACATACTTAGTACATGATCTGACACTTCCGGGTCTGGGGCACACATGCAGGCCACCGGCGACACCACTCCTCCTCTGATTGGACCCAGAGGGAGCCAATCAGCGGTTCCGCCAGGACCCACCGATCTTTCAGGAGAAAGGCCTATGTAAACTAAACTGACCGTCGTTCTGTGTTAGTGGAATGTGCTGATCCTGTGTTCCTGCTAAACAGGGACACAGATCTTTACATTCCCTCAGTCTAAGCACATCCCTCACAGTTAGCAAGCACTCCTAGGGAACACATTTAACCCTTTGATCGCCCCTGATGTTAACCCCTTCCCTGCCAGTGTCATTAGTACAGTAATAGTGCATATTTTTTAGCACCGATCACTGTAATATTGGCACTGGTCCCCAAAAAGTGTCTAAAGTGACAGTTATGTGTCTGATTTGTCTGCCGCAATATCCCAGTCCTGCTATAAGTCGCTGATTGCTGCCCTTACTAGGAAAAAAAAAAAAGAAAAAAAATATATATATATATATACCATAGTTTGTAGACGCTATAACTTTTGCGCAAAACCAATATACGCTTATTGGGATTTTTTTTCCAAAAATATGTAGCAGAATAAATATTGCCCTAAATTGATGAAGAAATTTGATTTTTTTACATTGTTTTACTGGGTATGATTTATAACAGAAAGTAAAAAATATTTTTTTTTTTCAAAATTGTCGGTATTTTTTTGTTTATAGCACAAAAAATTAAAACCGCAAAGGTGATCAAATACCACCAAAAGAAAGCTCTATTTGTGGAAAAAAATATATACATTTTATTTGGGTGCAGCATCACACGCCCGCGCAGTTGTCAGTTAAAGTAACACAGTGCCATATCGCAAAAAATGGCCTGGTCATTAAGGGGGTAAATCTTCCGGAGCTGAAGTGGTTTAAATTGTTACTAAAATAACAACAGTAAAATCAGTGTGTATATGCAGTAAACCATGCTTGTTATACTCACTGTGGCACTTAAGAAGTTAATCCTCTGCATTGTGTAAAAAGGCTGTTTGATCCTGTCTTCTCTGATCCTCCCCTTCTTCCACTGTTCCTAATCTATGTCTTAATAAGACAGAGACTTTGGAGGCACTCTGCACATGCTCGGTTGTGTATTGCTGGAGGTTTTGTTTTTATTTTTCTTTGGAGGGTGATCAGCATATGGCCAATCAGCACTATTCAGACATAGGGTCAGGGGTCTTGTAGCCTCATAGGACAGTCAGAGGAGAATGAAAACTGCTCCTACAAGCTTTACCAGACACTGATAGAAGTCACACGACTGCTATATACTGTTGATAAGAAAAGATATTTAGCAGTTTATATTTACTAAAGTAATTGCATTTCCATGTTCTGTGTACTGGGAGACCAGATATAGTGAATGCAGGGTCCTGGGTTTGGTAACACTTTAAATTTAAAAGAAGCAGATTTTTTTTTGTCTATATAGGGTGTTTTTATTCTTATTTTTTTGGGTTGCATTAACGTTAGTTTAGCGTATTCTATATTCTATTCTTTGTATATGTTTTCTTGTCTTCTCGTTGTGTGTATTTTGTCATAGTTTGTCTATATTTTTAATTGCCTGTATCTTTTCGTGAAAATAAGGTAAAATAATGAGGATATTATTGGGAAAGCGCACGTCCAGGATAGTTTAAAGGGTCTTCTGAAACCCTCAGGAGCAATTTAATGCCCGTAGCATCCTTAAAAAAAAAAAAAAAAAAAACACCAAATAACAAATCTGCCCTCCCCATTGGTTTCAAAGCATTTTGTCAAAATGGTAAAATTTCACTGAAATCTTCCTATTTTCTACAAAACCAAAACTGAACTAACCAGGCATCTGCTGTGGGCTGTGCTGGATAAAGCATTTTACACTTCCAATTTTTTTGAAATCTTCAGGTGACATCTTCTGATGAGGGAATTGGTTTATTTGCACAATGTATTGGTTCTCGTCTGCCACTGACACAGCTGCAAGGCAGTGCGCCCGCAGATACATCACTGACAACTCTTCTATTCTTTTGTTCCTTTATAAGAATGTTTGAGTTTCTAATAATTATGTAGAAATTGTTGGGATTTTTTTTTTTTTTTTTTTTTTTTACTACAATCAAATTCTTAAAAGTAATAAAAAAAAAATTTAATACTTTGACTTTCGAGCTTGAAGCAACTCTGTGAGTGGGATAAAAATATATAGCACTGATACTCATGGCACTGATAGGCAGCATTGGTTGGCACTGATTGGCAGCATTGACACTGATGGGCAGCACTGATTGGCACTGAATAGTTCAGTGCAGACCCCCCCTTCAGTGTAGCCCCCCTTCAGTGTAGCCACCATTCAGTGCAGACCCCCCCTTCAGTGTAGCCCCCCTTCAGTGTAGCCCCCCTTCAGTGCAGACCTCCACTTCAGTGTAGCCCCCGTTCAATGCAGACCCCCCCTTCAGTGTAGCCCCCGTTCAGTGCAAACCCCCCCTTCAGTGTAGCCCCCATTCAGTACAGACCCCCCTTCAGTGTAGCCCCCGTTCAGTGCAGACCCCCCCTTCAGTGCAGACCCCCCTTCAGTGTAGCCCCTATTCAGTGCAGACCCCCCCTTCAGTGTAGCCTCCATTCAGTGCAGACCCCCTTCAGTGTAGCCCCCGTTCAGTGCAGATGCCCCCTTCAGTGTAGCCCCCCTTCAGTGTAGCCCCCATTCAGTGTAGCCACCATTCAGTGCAGACCCCCCTTCAGTGTAGCCCCTTTCAGTGTAGCCCCCTTTCAGTGTAGCCCCCCTTTAGTGCAGAACTCCACTTCAGTGTAGCCCCCGTTCAGTGCAGACCCCCCTTTAGTGTAGCCCCCATTCAGTGCAGACCCCACTTCAGTGTAGCCCCCATTCAGTGCAGACCCCCCTTCAGTGTAGCCCCCCTTCAGTGTAGCCCCCGTTCAGTGCAGACCCCCCCTTCAGTGTAGCCCCCATTTAGTGCAGACCCCCCCTTCAGTGTAGCCCCCATTCAGTGCAGACCCCCCTTCAGTGTAGCCCCCATTCAGTGCAGACCCCCTCTTCAGTGTAGCCCCTGTTCAGTGCAGACCCCCCTTCAGTGTAGCCCCCCTTCAGTGCAGCCCCCCTTCAGTGTAGCCACCATTCAGTGCAGACCCCCCCTTCAGTGTAGCCCCCTTCAGTGTAGCCCCCCTTCAGTGCAGACCTCCACTTCAGTGTAGCCCCGTTCAATGCAGACCCCCCCCTTCAGTGTAGCCCCCGTTCAGTGCAAACCCCCTCTTCAGTGTAGCCCCCGTTCAGTACAGACCCCCCTTCAGTGTAGCCCCCATTCAGTGCAGACCCCCCCTTCAGTGCAGACCCCCCTTCAGTGTAGCCCTTATTCAGTGCAGACCCCTCCTTCAGTGTAGCCCCCATTCAGTGCAGACCCCCCTTCAGTGTAGCCCCTGTTCAGTGCAGACGCCCCCTTCAGTGTAGCCCCCATTCAGTGTAGCCACCGTTCAGTGCAGACCCCCCTTCAGTGTAGCCCCCATTCAGTGCAGAACTCCACTTCAGTGTAGCCCCCGTTCAGTGCAGACCCCCCTTCAGTGTAGCCCCCATTCAGTGCAGACCCCACTTCAGTGCAGCCCCCATTCAGTGCAGACCTCCCTTCAGTGTAGCCCCCGTTCAGTGCAGTCCCCCCCTTCAGTGTAGCCCCCGTTCAGTGCAGACCCCCCTTCAGTGTAGCCCCCGTTCAGTGCAGACCCCCCCTTCAGTGTAGCCCCCATTCAGTGCAGACCCCCCTTTAGTGTAGCCCCCATTCAGTGCAGACCCCCCTTCAGTGTAGCCCCCGTTCAGTGCAGACCCCCTCTTCAGTGTAGCCCCTGTTCAGTGCAGACCCCCCTCCTTCAGTGTAGCCCCCCTTCAGTGCAGACCCCCCTTCAGTGCAGCCCCCCTCTTCAGTGTAGCCCTCCCTCTTCAGTGCAGCCCCCCTCTTCAGTGTAGCCCCCCGTTCAGTGCAGCCCCCCCCATTCAATACCTCAGATCAGCGCGGCGGAACATGCTCAGCAGATCCCCTCCCCCTGTTTACACATAAAAAGAGGAGGGGGAGGCGGCTTCACTCTGCTCGGCTGTGCCTGTGTGACATCTGGGATAGCACAGACAGACAGCCCGCGGCCGCGTGAGTAGGAGGTTGGTAGGTGTAATGGTGTCACCCTGCACCCCTCCCGCAACTCCCTCCCCCTTGCATCACAACTATAGCTCACCTCTCCCTGCCTGTGCCTGTCACTGCACCGCTGCCTAAAACCGCGGCGCTGCCACCGTTTCAATCATGGAGGGGGGTGCTGGCCTGACCCCCCCCCCAGTGTGTGGTAGTACCTGGGGCGGCCCGCCCCCCACTTAGTACTAGGGTTGCCACCTGTCCAGGATTTACCCGGACAGTTCGGGTTTTGAATCATGTGCCCGGGTTTCAGTCCACCTGAAACCCGGACACATTATTCAGACCAGGCTGGGGCTCCCCAAGCAACCGAGATAGTCATACACAAATCCGTTGCCGTTCGGGAGCTGCGGGCAGCTGTTTGGGGGCAGGTTTGACTGAAGGGTGGGGTGATAATGTCAACAAGAGCAACTTGGCCGCACCCACTGTTTGCCAAGGTGCGCTCTGTGCGCTACATTACTACCCTCCTTGGGGCACCCAAATATATCCAAGGTCTTTTAGAATCCTGTAGTATTTACTGCAAAAAAAAAAAATTTCCTGTGCTGCAAAAGTGTTCGGGTTTGGCTTGAAGAAAAGGTGGCAACCCTACCTAGTATTCCTCTGACCAGCACGGGTGATGTACAGGTACAACTTGTCACTGCCGACTGCCGCATCTCTTAAGATGCCGCCTGGGACCATGGGCCCACTGGGTCCCATAGTAGGGCCGGCCCTGATTACAAGTGAAAATAAACTACCTAATTCTTAAATGTTTTAACAATTCTTATAAAGGATCTGTCCTATTGTTGTGTTGCTTATTGGTTCAAGGGCAGTGAGAATCAACCTATTCAGCCTTACTGAGCGTGAAGTCTCTGCCCCAGAACTAGTAAGAAGCCATATCTTTTAAGAGTCCCTTGTATAGGTGTTTCGTCTTGTGATAGTTTACCCTTTTACAACCAGGGCTATTTTTTTTATGAATGAAGTGATTCTGTTTTTAGGTTTGACACATATTGTATATATACAGCAAAATAAATCCAATTCATTTTCTTTCTCAGGAAGGTGCAGTTTAATGATCTGTGATTCTATGTCATTTAAGCAGTGCTTCGCTTTATCAGATGAGTGCTGTCAAATGATGCTGATCACAAGATGGGAGTCAGCTTGGCTGCAGCTTATCAGCAGCCCGTTCACAGTTTACAGAACACATACGTTTGCTTACTTGAGCATGTGATTGTGTGAATGCTCCTACATAGAACTGGTAGATAAATAGATACAGGTAGATCCAGGGTCATCTTTAATATTGACTGGACCCTGGGCAAACATTTTCTTGGGCCCCTCTTCCATGCAATTTCGCTCTCCACATGCTTTGAGACATACAATAAATAGCAGCTAGACTCAGGCATCGATTGCGATTGGTTGCTAAAGGTTACAGTGTATCATTACCCCTCACTGACTAGCTGCTGGAGGTTAAAGCACACATTATGGCTCACTGTTTATTTTCTAGAGGTTACAGCACATGACTTCTGGTTGCTAGAGATTACTGTACATCATTACTGCTCACTGATTGATTGCTAGAGGTTACTGGACATCTATACCACTCACTAACTGGTTGCTAGAGGTTACTGCACATTATTACTGCTCACTGATTATTTACTAGAGGTTACTGCATATCCTTACCGCTCAATGATTGGTAGGGTTGAGCCGAACACCCCCCTGTTCGGTTCGCACCAGAACATGCAAACAGGAAAAAAGTTTGTTCGAACAAGCGAACACCATTAAAAATGGGACACGAACATGAATAATCAAAAGTGCTCATTTTAAAGGCTTATATGCAAGTTATTGTCATAAAAAGTGTTTAGGGACCTGGGTCCTGCCCCAGGGGACATGGATCAATGCAAAAAAAAGTTTTAAAAACGGACGTTTTTTCAGGAGCAGTGATTTTAATAATGCTTAAAGTCAAACAATAAAAGTGTAATATCCCTTTAAATTTCATAGCTGGGGGGTGTCTATAGTATGCCTGTAAAGGGGCGCATGTTTCCTGTGTTTAGAACAGTCTGACAGCAAAATGACATTTCAAAGGAAAAAAGTCATTTAAAACTACTCGCGGCTATTGCATTGCCGGTCCGACAATACACATAAAAATTCATTGATAAAAACGGCATGGGAATTCCCCACAGGGGAACCCCGAACCAAAATAAAATAAAAAAAATGACGTGGGGGTCCCCCTAAATTCCATACCAGGCCCTTCAGGTCTGGTATGGATATTAAGGGGAACCCCGGCCAAAATTTAAAAAAAAATGATGTGGGGGTCCCCCTAAATTCCATACCAGACCCTTCAGGTCTGGTATGGATTTTAAGGGGAACCCCGTGCCAAAATTAAAAAAAAAAACGGCGTGGGGTCCCCCCAAAAATCCATACCAGACCCTTATCCGAGAACGCAACCTGGCAGGCCGCAGGAAAAGAGGGGGGGACGAGAGAGCACTCCCCCTCCAGAACCGTACCAGGCCACATGCCCTCAACATTGGGAGGGTGCTTTGGAGTAGCCCCCCAAAACAACTTGTCCCCATGTTGATGTCCCCACAACCCTGGACGGTGGTTGTGGGGGTCTGCGGGTGGGGGGCTTATCGGAATCTGGAAGCCCCCTCTAACAAGGGGACCCCCAGATCCCGCCCCCCGTGTGAAATGGTAAGGGAGTAAGGGAGTACAAAAGTACCCCTACCATTTCACTAAAAAACTGTCACAAATGTTAAAAATGACAAAAAATTTGGATGCCTTGGTTAGAAGAAGTGGGATATCCCATGTAAAGTGTATGTAGGAAGAGCTAAGATAAAGGTTGTATGATATTAAGTAAATAGGAAGGCGAGGTAGGAATAGGGGGGTAATGGGGGGAGGGTAAGATGGAGTATAGAGTGGGATGGGAGGGGGGGGGGGGAGGGGGGAAATTGGAATAAATTGTTTTTTTCCTTTGTGATTATTGTATATATAAAAGGTTTTGTATAAGGTGTATTTAATGATTGCTGTGAAGAGGAAACAAAACATATTTTATACATTTTTTTTTTTTTTTTGAAAATTGAATAAAGATTATTTAAATAAAAAAAAAAAAAATGACAAGAGACAGTTTTTGACAATTCCTTTATTTAAATGCTTCTTCTTTCTTCTATCTTCCTTAATCTTCTTCTTCTTCTTCTGGTTCTTCTGGCTCTTCTGGTTCTTCCTCCGGTGTTCTCGTCCAGCATCTCCTCCGCGGCGTCTTCTATCTTCTCCTCGGGCCGCTCCGCAGCCATGGCATGGGGGGAGGCTCCCACTCTTCTCTTCATCTTCTCTTCTTCATCTTCTTCTTCATCTTCTTCTCTTCTTCATTTTCTTCTCCGGGCCGCTCCGCACCCATGCTGGCATGGAGGGAGGCTCCCACTGTGTGACGCGTCTCCTCTTCTGACGGTTCTTAAATAATGGGGGGCGGGGCCACCCGGTGACCCCGCCCCCCTCTGATGCACGATGACTTGACGGGACTTCCCTGTGACGTCACGGGGAATGCCACAGGGAAGTCCCATCATGTCCCGTTCATCGGGGGGTGGGGTTACCGGGTGGCCCCGCCCCCATTATTTAAGAACCGTCAGAAGAGGAGACGCCGTCACACAGCGGGAGCCTCCCTCCATGCCAGCATGGATGCGGAGCGGCCTGGAGAAGAAAATGAAGAAGAGAAGAAGAGAAGAAGATGAAGAAGAGAAGAAGATGAAGAGAAGAGCGGGAGCCTCCCCCCATGCCATGGGTGCGGAGCGGCCCGAGGAGAAGATAGAAGACGCCGCGGAGGAGATGCTGAACGAGAACACTGGAGAAAGAACCAGAAGAGCCAGAAGAACCAGAAGAAGAAGATGAAGGAAGATAGAAGAAAGAAGAAATAAGAAGCATTAAAATAAAGGAATTGTCAAAAACTGTCTCTTGTCATTTTTAACATTTTTGACAGGTTTTTAGTGAAATGGTAGGGGTAAGTACCCCCTTACCATTTCACACGGGGGGGGCCGGGATCTGGGGGTCCCCTTGTTAAAGGTGGCTTCCAGGTTCCGATAAGCCCCCCACCCGCAGACCCCCACAACCACCGGCCAGGGTTGTGGGGATGAGGCCCTTGTCCTCATCAACATGGGGACAAGGTGTTTTGGGGGGCTACCCCAAAGCACCCTCCCAATGTTGAGGGCATGTGGCCTGGTACGGTTCAGGAGGGGGGGCGCTCTCTCATCCCCCCCTCTTTTCCTGCAGCCTGCCAGGTTGCGTGCTTGGATAAGGGTCTGGTATGGATTTTAAGGGGGACCTCACGCCGTTTTTTTTTTTAAATTTTGACGCGGGGTTCCCCTTAAAATCCATACCAGACCTGAAGGGTCTAGTATGGAATTTAGGGGGACCCCCACGTCATTTTTTTTAAATTTTGGCCGGGGTTCCCCTTAATATCCATACCAGACCTGAAGGGCCTGGTATGGAATTTAGGGGGACCCCCACGTCATTTTTTTTTTTTTAATTATGGTTCGGGGTTCCCCTGTGGGGAATTCCCATGCCGTTTTTATCAATGAACTTCTATGTGTATTGTCGGACCGGCAATGCAATAGCCGCGAGTAGTTTTAAATGACTTTTTTCCTTTGAAATGTCATTTTGCTGTCAGACTGTTCTAAACACGGGAAACATATGCCCCTTTACAGGCATACTATAGACACCCCCCAGCTACAAAATTTAAAGGGATATTACACTTTTATTGTTTGACTTTACACATTATTAAAATCACTGCTCCTGAAAAAACTGCCGTTTTTAAAACTTTTTTTGCATTGATTCATGTCCCCTGGGGCAGGACCCAGGTCCCCAAACACTTTTTATGACAATAACTTGCATATAAGCCTTTAACATTAGCACTTTTGATTTCTCCCATAGACTTTTAAAGGGTGCTCCGCGGCATTCGAATTTGCCGCGAACACCCCAAATTGTTCGTTGTTCGGCAAACTTGCGAACAGCCAATGTTCGAGTCGAACATGAGTTCGACTCAAACTCTAAGCTCATCCCTAATGATTCTTTGCAAGAGGTTAGTGCACAGCATTACTGCTCACCGATTGGTTGCTAAAGGTTACAACACATAATTTCCTCACTGCCTGCACACCATGGACTGGGGAGGTGAGGGGACCCATCAGCAGACAGAAAATTCCTAGGAATCCTGGGATCAGTGGCAATGCTGGGGGGGGGTTGATGGGACCAGTGAGAGTGGTGGGGGGTGGGATTAGTTAGGAGGCAGTACACTGTGACACATTCTGAATCATGTAGAGCAAAGCTGGAAATCTTTGGCAAGTATATAGTGGGGGATTCTACCAATGTAATGGGGAATTTACAATGACTACCAATGTGAGGGGGGATTTGCTTGACCACCATGTAATGGGGAATTTTACGCCACCCACCAATAGAAAAGAGGGATTTCTACACTGACACCAATGTAATAAGAACATTTACACCAACCACCAGTGTAAGGGGGAATATACAATGACCTTCATGTAAGGGGGGATTTACATTGATAACCATTGTCGAGGAGATTTGCACTGACCACCAATGTAAGGTGACACTTCTACACCAACCACCAGTGTTAGGGGGGATTTACACTGACCACCAATGTAAAGAGGAATTTACACTGACCAGCAATGTTATCCAGAATATACACCGACAACCAATGTAATGGGGGATTTTACATCAAGAGCCAATAAAGGGGGATTTCTACACTCACCACCAATTTAAAGGGGGCTTCTACATGGACCACCAATGTAAGGGAAGATTCAAAACTGACCACCAATGCAAGTTTGGATTTTTTTTTAAACGTTTACCAATATAAAGAGGAGTTTCTAGATTGGCCACCAATGTAATGGGGATTTACACTGACCACTAATGTAATAGGAGCATTCACAGTAACCACCAATGTAAAGAGGGATTTACACTGACCACCAATGTAAGGGGGACCTTCACTCTGGCCACTAGTGTGAATGAAAGGATTGTACACAAAGCCCAAATGTAATGAGAAGATTTACACTGACCACCAATGTAACTGAGTCATTTAGCCTGCGTTCACATTTGTGTGTGTTGGGAATATATGCAGAATCACTTTCCTGACACCACAGAAACATGCTGCCCTTTAACTGATACACAGAAGTGCCATTAAATGTTAATGACACCCTCTTGCATCAGCTGAGATGTGTGTATTCACATGCACCAAATTTCAGGGTGCTGTGGCACCATGTTCTTTTGAAGAAGGGTTCCACCTCCAATTTGCTTACCTTAGCAGAACAGGCTGATGTTAGGCTTAATGACTATAGTTGTAGGCAGGACCAGAGTCGTAACTAGAATCTTCAGGGCCCCAGTGCAAGAAACCATGAAGGGCCCCCACTAGGGACATTGCTAGGTCTACAAAAGATCTTGGGCTAGAGCCCAAAGCAGCAAAGTAAAGAAAGCCATACACTTGGGCGAGCATACACATGTGTACATATATATTAAAAGAAACCTGAAAAGTATTGTATTATCAGTAGGAAATATTACGCCACAGATGGATCAATCCCATGCCGGCTCAGGCATCGGACTGGTCGCGTGGCTGTTTTACTCCCCAGCTGTTTTTGTCATCCCGGCGGTTCTACTGTTTTCTCTTGGGATTGATCCATCTGTGGCGTAATATTACCTGCTGATAATACAATACTTTTCAGGTGTCTTTTCATTGATATAAGATACCCCTTTATGCACCAGCAGATGGCTAAAGGGCAAGGGGCCTCTTGAACCCACGGTGATATTTCTCAGTGGTAGGACGCCCTTTGTGATCAGTCCTGGTATTGGTTCTGTGCGTCCCCTGATGTGAAGCTCTGGCCTACGGACCCGATCCCTGGCGGCAAACTGTTCATCCCTATTTTTTCTGAAGTTGGATGCTACTTTGATGTTGGCTCAAAAGTGACACGATAAACATACACCTCACCATCAGCCCCTGAAGAAGAGGTTTAACTACTTACAACCTTGAAACGCGTTGGACCTTTCTGTCCCAGCCCACTGCTTGGACAGTTGTGTGTGGTGCTTTTGTAGTATCGTTGTATCAGATTTATACACATACGTTTGTTTGCTAACATCTGACCCCATTTGCATCCATCTCTTTTATCATTGTCATGTTTTAACTTTTTGTAATAAATGTATACTTTTGAATTTAATTATTGTTTGAAGACTCCCGCCCTTCAAAGTCCCATAAGAGGAAAACATTTTTGCCTTTTGTATCCCTCATTACACCAGGGTCCTCCAGAGAGCCTCCCTACTTACATTAGGATCCCCAAAGCCCCCTTCATTACATCTGGGTCCCCATAGAGCCCCCCTTGCATCAGGGTTCTCGGAGAGCCCCCCCCTTTCATCAGGGTCCCCAGCGAGTCCCCCTTACATCCGGGTCCCCAGAGAGCCCCCCCTTACATCAGGGTCCCCAGACAGCTGCCCTCCCCCTTCCAGAGGTTCCCCGTGTACCTGGCTGGTCTCCGCTGTCTGTGCAACTCCAACCCCCAGCACATCTCTGTACCCCCCACAACAATGATGGGGCCCAGGGCAGCTGCCCCTTTTGCCCTGCGTTAAAAACGGTCCTGGGTAGATCAGATCTGTACTGGGGCAAAATTAAGTTAGTGGGACCCAGCAGGATGTTTGTAACCCCCAAACATTGGGCTAATCCTATGGGAGACAAATCTTTGTATTTCCTTCTGGTCATTTTTAGGGCTAATTTGCAAACTATTGTTAAAGGGCTTAGGTAGCTGGACACTACCATGGGGACATGGTGCCAATTTAAAAACATTTTTATAAAACACCATTTAGTAGGCAGAAGGTCTATTTAAACAGCTTAAAGATCAACATTAGAAATACCCTATTACTTTAAATAACATGCTTGGGAGATGAATGCAAGCATTTCTCAACAAGTTTATTGTGATCTGTCACAATAGAAAGGCTGGGGACAGGCTGAATATAGTTTTCCATAACATACAATGCAGGAGGCCAGTTTATAAATGTATAACCTTTTGTTAGGACAGACAGTGTTCAACTCTGATTCACAACTCGTGAGATGAGATCTGCACAATATGGACAGGGTTAATTCATTGGTGTATTTTGGTTTTGTGCTGCCCTAGGCAAGACTAAAATTGGCCACCCCACCCATCTAAATTTGTCCCACCCCAGCCACGGTATACCACGTTTTGTCACAGGATCTGATGAGGAGGCTGCAGCTGTTCACAGTGAACTGGCTATTTACAGAATCTGGAATAGGCCCCAAGATATCCTGATCTCCCCCCAGAGAAAACCCCTATTACTCATTCCCCCAAAAACTAAAATGTAAACACACCATGAAAAAATCTTTTAATAAAAATTCAATTTAAAAAATGTAAACAACGTGCCTTTACGTAAACCCATCATCAATCACAATGGCCACAACGACAATCCGCCACTGGCTGATGTTGTCCCATTGCACTATCCAGGGCAGCATCCTGGATGTTGAACCCTGGAACACATCCCTGAAAGCATAGGTCCCTAAAAGTGAGTATGATATGGTACAGCATCCAGCTGCAGAATATTTCAGTCAAAGACTTTTACAAGTTGCAGGCAGCAGGGCTGGATGCTGCACCTGTGCCTCCCAGGGGTACGGAAATGCTGGGATTGGACGCACAAGCCCAGTGTGCATGTTATGATAGGAAAGTGATTTCATCACAATATTTCAAGAAAGATGTCAATTGCCTGATAAACCAGCAGATATGTACCAAATGACTTCATTAGCTGATATGCAAGCTTGCTCTTAGGAGATCTCTTTAACTCTTTGCCAGGCTGATCATATATGGGTTTTTTATGGCAATAGCTTGCACTATGCAATGCTGATCATACATGGGCTTGTTATGGCCATAGTTCGCACTATGCCAGGCATTTCATTCATGAGCTTGGTATGGCCATAGCTCACACTGTGCTAGGCTGTTCCTACATAGGATTGTTATGGTCATAGCTTGCACTGTGCCAGGCTGTTCCTATATGGGTTTGGTATGGTCATAGCTCGCACTGTGCTAGGCTGTTCCTGCATGGGCTTGTTATGGCCATAGCTCGCACTGTGCCAGGTTGTTCCTACATGGGCTTGGTATGGCCATAGCTTGCGCTATGCTAGGCTATTCCTACATGGGCTTGGTATGGCCAAAGCTCACACTGTGCCAGGCTGTTCCTACCTAGGTTTGGTATGGGCAAAGTTCACACTGTGCCAGGCTGTTCCAACATGGGCTTGTTATGGCTATAGCTTGCACTGTGCCAGGCTGTTCCTACATGTGCTTGGTATAGCCATAGCTCGCACTATGCCAGGCTGTTCATTCATAGGCTTATTATGGCCATATAAACAAAACTGGTGTAGGGCAACCAATGAAAAACACAATCACTGTATAATCAAAATAAAGTCCCAACAATGTGAAAGTTCCACCATTTGTGCAACTCAGAGTGAAAATTCATAAAATTTATAAGTTCATAATATCCAGTGACTTCAGTGACCACCACCTCTGGTTGGAATGCCTGCTCAACTCCAAATATTGACCCCACTACAGAGTCCCAAACGCCTGATAGTATGTCTCTCAGAGTGCCACAGGATAGAGCCTCCTCCGGTATCCCTGGACCAGGCTGACCTCCTCCAGGGATCTCGATCATTCGTGTATGGCCATAGAAAAACAAGGGGACATTATAGTGCTCTCTACTTCGAATATTAAAAGTACAGACTGGGATAAAAATACTCACATAGGTATGTATAAAACTTGCATATCATCAACTCTCCACATTGATATAAAAACGAAAAAAAGATCCTGAATGGCGGCACCTCACACCTGTATGCGTTACGCTCTCAGATGAGCTTCTTTAGGAGGTGGGGAGCTGTCAGTGATTAGAGGGTTATATAGAAAAAAACTTGTGCGCTGCTATGCAAATATACCTTACACTGTGAGATATTAATAAAGTGAACAAAGAACAGCTGCTACCATTCAATAAGTGAATTCCCACTCATAAATATTTCAATATACAAAATAATGGTGCACTTATTCAATATAAAAAATATAAAAAAAATAAGGATTATTACTAATGTTTTATATCAAATTAGAGCACCATTATTTTGTAGATTTTAGGGTTATATACAGGCCCGAACTGGGAAAAAAAAATAGGCCCGGGCATTTTAGACTGAGCAGCCAATTTTTCCATGGACCGGGGGGGGGGGGGGTGTCGGTCCTCCACGCTATAATGTGCAGGTACACTGATATAGATATAAAGGGGACTACACTGTAATGTTTACAGTGCAGTCCCCTTTGTATTACAGTGTCCTTGCATTTATGCCCCCCCTTTTACTCTCTACTCACTGTGCAGATCTCCAGCTCCTCCTGCCCCCTGCTTCCTTACATCAGGGTCCGCACTGAGCCTTCTTACATCAGAGTCCGCACTGAGCCCCCTTACATCAGAATCCGCACTGAGCCCCCTTACATCAGAATCCGCACTGAGCCCCCTTACACCAGAGTCCGCACTGAGCCCCCTTACACCAGAGTCCGCACTGAGCCCCCTTACATCAGAGTCCGCACTGAGCCCCCTTACATCAGAGTCCGCACTGAGCCCTGTGGACTCTAATGTAAAGGGGAACGCTGATTTAAGGGGGTCTCTGCTCTCCAAAGCCCCCCTCTTGCATCAGAGTCCACAGAACACCCCTTAAATTTGTTTTATATATATACACTGGACTGGAAGACAGGAGAGAGGGTGAGCTTACTCACCCCAGGATGAGGCTCAGGAGCAGGCTGCCTGCAACTTTTAATCTTGAGTTAAATCTTCCTTCACATCTCCCCAGGGATGTGTGGGCGGGGCGGACGCAGGGGTGTGGGCGCATCAGACACAGGGGGTGTAGGCGCGGCAGGCAGGATTAGAGGGGTGGGAAGAAGAGGAGCAGTGTCCGAGCAGGCAGCGGAACTGTCAGCATTGGCTGAGCTGTGTGTGAGAGAGACACACAGCTCAGCCACTCAGCCAGTGAGCCGCTAACGTAGTTGCGCCGGAGCCTGGAGATGACACAGGCACGACCGCATAGCGTGGGTGAGCAGCGGCTGCGGCCTGTGTTAACCCTGTCCAGGCTGTGGGCGCCGATTATCTCCCGCTGTGCGGCCTGATCATCAACAGGCCACGGAGCGGGCGTCCCCGGCCCACCGGGCAAATGCCGGTCTGCCCTATGGCCAGTCCGGGCCTGGTTATATAGGTGTCTTCCTGATCAACAATTGCCCTTGTATTCTCTATTTGGTACTAATAAAGCAATTTAAATCAAATTCCGTATTGATACTAAAAGGGGCCAAAACCTTAGTCTCTTAGATCCAGAAGGATTTTTATCCCTGTGTGTACTTTTAATAAATATTTGAAGCAGAGATCACTATGGTGTCCTCTTGGTATTCTATGGCCATACACGAATGATCGAGATCCCAGGAGGAGGTCAGCGTGGTCCAGGGATGCAGAGAGGAGGTGTTTGGGACTCTGTAGTGGGGTCAATACTTGGAGGTTAGCAGGCATTCCATCCAGAGGTGGTGGTCACTGAAGTCACTGGATATTATGAACTTTTAATTTTATGAATTATCACCCTGCGTTGCACAAACAATGGAACTTTTACATTGTTGGGACTTTATTTTGATTATACAGTGATTGTGTTTTTCATTGGTGGAGCTACACGTTTTGTTTATTTGCATTTTTGAGAGCCATATACACTCTGATGGGTGTTGACAGCAATCACAATAAGCCAAGCTGAAGGTTATTGATAATCAATTTGCACAGTAGTATTTGCACTGATTTTATATATATATAATATACACACACACACACACACAAACAAAATATATATATATATTGTACTTAGGTTTTCAATTCTGCGCTGATTATACTTCGTTTCACATTATTATGGCCATAGCTTGCACTGTGCCAGGCTGTTCCTACATGGACTTGGTATGGTTTTTAATGCTAGTGATGAGTTTTCTTTAAATTGTGATTGTTAAATTCTAAGGATGTTTTTTTCCCCTTTTAGTCATATCGGTTCCTAAAATACTGCTTTTATTTCTCTAAAATTTACATACTGGGGAAAAACGCCAAAAGGAAGGAATGAAAAATATGCTCTGGACGTTAAATTATTTGAAAGCAAGTGGACAGCAAGTAATATTGAGACATTTATCACTCCCATCTAATAAAAACTGCATCTAGAGAATTATCTCAGCCTTGGAGAGGAGCAGTCATTAATACAGTTTATGTGCACAAGAACACTTAGTCAGTGTAGAATGAAGTCATAGAAGAATACTTTCTGTGGTGGATCAGAAGACTGTCATGAGAGAATCAACAATGCATCAAATCATTCCTTGCATCTATTACCTTTTGTACCACCATCCCCTCTCTTTAGAATGTAAGCTCTACGAGCAGGGCCCTCCTGTCCCTTCTGTATTGAACTGTACTGTAATTGTGCTGTCCCCCCTCTACATTGTAAAGTGCTGCGTAAACTGTTGGCGCTATATAAATCGTGTATAATAATAATAATAATATTTTTAGGGGCAACTTCAAGCAACAAGTACAAACACTGCACCTCTGCCAGAACCTGGACCTTGGACTTAAAGCGATAGTAAAGGAAAAAAAAAAAAAAAAAAACATGTTATACTTACCTGCTCTGTGCAACTGTTTTTCACAGAGCAGCTCTGATTCTCCTCTTCTCAGGCTGGCACTCTGGGCTCCCCCCCCCTACTGAATGCCTCCATAGAAAGCTGCTTAACTCACAGAATGGAGCTCAGCCCCAGCCCCACCTCTCTCCTCAATGGCTGTGATTGAGCCAATGGTTCCCGCTGCTGTGTCTGAGCCAATGAGGAGAGAGAGAGCCAGGAGAGCAGCTGCTCTGGTGCACATTACTGGATCGAGATCAGGCTCAGGTAAGTATTATGGTTGCTGGGGCGAGGATCAGCACACAGAAGGTTTTTTAGCTTTATGCATAGAATCCATGAAGGTAAAAAACCTTCGGCCTTTAGAACCACTTCAAAGGATGCTACATGCTCTGAACTAATACGTAGATGCAGGATGATCCAACCTCATTTCCCATCCATGTTTTTATTTATCTGCACAACAAAGTGACTGCTTAGCCTGGCCTGGCAAAGTGTTTTTGATCTCAGGCAATCTTCTCCCGTTGAAATATAGCACATATAAAATTGTATATTATTTTTTTGCATTCTTCTTTTGAGCCATTGGCGGAAGCTTCATGCTGAGTTTCATGGTTTCCAGATGTTCACTTTGTTCCTTTGAAAAAAACTTAAATGTACACATGCAACTGAATAACTAACTAAAAGCCACACTCCATCGCTTATCAAACTTCTTAGTCCAAAGCTTATATCTGTTAAAGTTTCAAAACAAATAGCATCTGGCAGAACAGCATCTGACATTATATTGTCATGTGGGGGATGCAATGTCATCACCCTGTCTGAACTCCAGTACCACAACTTAGGGTGGCCATAGACGGTTCGAATCTCGACCGGTTTAGCAGGAGCCAGCTGAGATGCGAACCGTGTGTGGGCAGGCTAAATGTACCAAGTTGATTGATCGATCAACTTGGGTACAACCTGCCTGCCAGATTCACTTGTGATTATTGCTAGCAGCTTCTTTAGCCACTAACAATAATCACTGTCTTCTCCCGGTGGGGACGGGTTTCCCAGCCCACCCCCGCCTGAAATAGACAATCGCTCGGCAGGAGGAATTCCTCTGTCGCCACTGTCTGTGTTGATGGGGGGAACTGTGCAAAACATTCAAAACCATGGGTTGCAGGAAAGAGATTCTCACCATCTATGGCCTATCTTAGACCAGTGTGGGTGCTGCAGCATGAAGGCAACAAGGGAACGCAAGTACGAGTTAAGCAAGTATTTAATCACATTCCAACCTCAGTCTCTAACAGTGGTAACATTGTATAGAAAAACTCAAAAATAGCAGTGAGTGCCTGGAGCGATGAAGTCACTTATAGGCTTCTATAGCCCAGCCGTTGTTGAAGCTTCCTCCTCTCCCCTGCAGCAGCTCACTAACATAGGGGAGCTGGAGCTGCTAAGTCATGCGAATAAACCTGATTAAAAAGAGGTAAGTGCACAGATGTTTTTTTATACAGGGTATGCCAGATAGGTAGGAGGAGGGAACATTTTTAAGAATAGTTAGAGTTAGCTTCTCTTCCACTTTAAATACCCCCCAAAGATTATATTTTCTGAATGTTTTACACCTTGCACAGGTGCTTTAAATCAATGTCAGTGGCTTAGTATTCATGAGAGCTATTTTACCTAAGGGAAATTCCCAAAACATGGCCTGTCGGGAGAACGTAAGAATTGAACTTGGGGATCTACTAATCTAGGTGATTAATATACATAAATACAGATATTTAATAACGTAGACTTGCAAAGATGAGAAAACAAAATACCATATAAAATGTGTTTTTTATTTTGATAAAAATATCCTATTGAAACAAGATTAATCTAGTCTTGTGACATGACAAGGCTGCATTAAGCTAATAGTTGTATATCACTATCCTCTGCTTATTTCTGCAATGGATTGCTATGAATAATGTATCAATACGAAGAACTCACAATCAAATTCTTGCACGCTATTACCTTATTCAGTTTTTTTCCTGGTAACTTTTAATATTTGATTAACTCGGGGATTGTAATGAGCCTTTGATTTTAATGTATGTTTTCCTGTTAGGTGACATCTTCTGTGTAGGTGAGTGAGTGTGTGTTTCTTGTTTGTGTGTTTTGAATTGTAAAACAACTTTTAAGTAATTTTGAATATTTCTAATGCAAATCATTTTATGTTCTCTGTGCCTAAATTTATCCACATCTGCCTTACTATAAAATGCAAATGTCATTTCATTTTGAAAGCTGACAGCATAGTACAGCCATTATCCAGAAGAAATAAGCCCAGTTCTGACCACATGACTTAATCGCTTTATTAATGTTCAGTGTGCAAATAAAACTATTAACAGCTACAATGTCCCCACATAAAAAATGACCCCCCACTTCCCATGAAACAGCAAGCAGTACATGCAAAAAAAAAAACTGTAGGGTTGCCATGGGCCATTGACTGGAGAGCCATGTGTGATGTTATGGGAGGACGGGAGATGGCCAAGCAAAAGTCATACAAGCTGGTTTAAAGTTTACTGGCTTGTACTGCTTGTCACTCAAAGGGACAGCAGTCCTAGTTGCAGCCAATAATATGCTTCACTGAAATGATTAATGAATGGCACCATAATGCACCACACCACTTAATGAACCCCTTTTGCCTAACTGGAGTAGAAAAAAATGAGGCCAGCAACCTGGCTTTGCTGTGTGGTAAGGCTGTATAAATAGCAAAACTGGATGGACAGAAATACAAACCTTTAGTAGTTCTTGTAAATGCTTTTTGCCTGGTACTGCGCTTTAAAACAAACACATTAAAGTGGTTGTAAGCCTAAAAAAAAAAAATCCTGTTCCTTTAACCACTTAAGGGCGGAAGGATTTACCCCGTAATGACCAAGCCATATTTTACGATACGGTACTGCGTCGCTTTAACTGACAATTGCGTGCGACGATGCAAACAAAATGAATGTTCTTTTTTTCCCACAAAAAAGCTTTCTTTTGGTGGTATTTGATCACCTCTGAGGTTTTTATTTTTTGCGCTATAAAACATGACGTCAGTACCAAATTTCCTACTCCTTGTGTTTATGAAGGGAAGCCACTCACAAAAAACCAGAGCAGGACCAAGAGGATCATGGCTATCATTGTAGTAGCTCCAACTTTTACAGTGATTTCCAGCTTTCCCATAGACCCATGAAGTATGAGATATGCATACTTACATTGTGCCAAGTTGGACCAATGTAACTATGCAATACAAATCATTCAGGAGTTCAGCTTTAAGGTCTGACTGTTGTGCTAGGCCAGTCCTTAACAGGAGCTCTTGTTACTAACAGTTTATAGACTACATTTTACAAGCTCTAATTTAATTCTGTTTTCTTAGGCTCCATAAATATTGATAGGCACTGAAGATGCTGTAAAATATAATGTTTAACACAGAAAGAACTATCTACATTACTTTTCTGCTCCGTTACTCTGCTAAATCAAGAATTGATTTACTAGGGAATATTATTTCATCTAAATAAGTTCTTCTTATGACCATCAGATAGAAAGTAAATCTATATTAAAACAAATGCTTATTATTTAAAATGCAGTTATATAGAAAGGATCTGCAAGCAAGTTATCTTTATATTGGACTCGATTGATCAAATAGTCTGATATAAAAATAAAAATAAATAAAAAGCTTGTGTTGCTCCAGTCAATCACACTAACATGACAATACTTGTCATACATTTGGATGTTACTGCACATGGTAAATGTAACCATTTTCTGCCATTTTTTTTATCAATCAACCAAACAAATAAAGACAACCAGTCTACCATCCATATTTGTTTTATCAAAATGATGAAATGCTCAGAACTATTGGTGGTACGTTGCTCTACTTTATTTAGTATTTTTTGGCCGCTCCCCACCCCTCCACAGCTCAGTGCTCCAGTGAGCATGGAGGGGGGGGCAGAGCGGAGAGCTGCTGACTGACAGGCAGCAGCTCTCTGCTCAGGGAGCTGAGAGAACCGAGCCATCAGCTGTGTTCGATGACTCAGCTCTTGGTGCAGAGGCTCCGGGGGACAGATGCAGCAGAGGTCTCCAAACTATGGCCCTCCAGTTGTTCAGGAACTACAATTCCCATAATGCCTAGTCATGTCTGTGAATGTCAGAGTTTTATAATGCCCCATAGGAGGTGTAGTTCCGCAACAACTGGAGGGTCATAGTTTGGAGATGCCTGGCCTAGAGGAACCCACCCCGGGGTAGGTCTCTAATGCGACCCACACTTGGCAGCCAACGAGGTGTGGAACATGGAGGAGGTACCACCCGCCTACCCTACAACCATGTCATGGATTTTTTGCCAACTGTATGCCTCTTCCCTTCCAGTCCCATAGCCAAAACAGGAGGTTAGAAGAAATGCCCCCAAAGTGAGTGAATCCCTGGTTGTCACAAGAACTAGGTCCCCATCATAAGATTTCCCCTCTATTCCTGTTTTGGAGCAAGCCAAAATGTGTGTTTTTCATTTACATTCACTTTCAGTGCTAACGGTCACCTGTAAAAAATGTTATTATTATTATACAGTATTTGTATAGCGCCAACAGGTTGGTGCAGCACTTTACAACATGGGGGCAGACGCTTACAATACAAATCAATACAGGATCAGAGGGCCCTGCTCATTAGAGCTTACAATCTAGAAGGGAGGGTCAAGTTGGACAAAAGGTAATAACTGTGGGGGGATGAGCTGATGGAGAAAATTAAAATACAGTTGTTAGGTGTGGGTAGGATAGGCTCTGAAAAGAAGGGTTTTCAGGGATCGTCTAAAAGCTAATAGAGAAAGAGATAATTGGACACATTGGGGTAAGGCATTCAATAGGATTGGAGAGGCTCTGGAAAAGTCCTGGAGGCAAGCATGGGAGGAGGTGATGAGAGAGCTAGAGAGCAGGAGGTCTTGAGAAGAACAAAGAGAGAGAATAGGTTGGTATTTAGTGACTAGGCTAGTTATGTAGCTGGGGAGTTAAGCTGTGGATGGCTTTGTAGGTATTTGTTAGTATTTTGAATTTGATTTGGGTGAGCGGAAGCCAGTGGAGGGATTAACAGAGAGAAGTAGCAGACACAGAGCGAATGGTAAGGTAGATGAGTCTGGCAGCAGCATTCATGATGGATTGAAGAGGGGATAGACTATGTAGAGGTAAGCCAATGAGAAGGGAGTTGCAGTAGTCGAGGCGAGAGATGACCAGGGAGTGAAATAAGAGCTTTGTTGTGTCATTGGTTAGAAAGGGGCATATTTTGGAGATGTTGCGGAGGTTGAGGCGGCAAGATTTAGACAGTGATTTGACGCGGGGCTTAAAGGAGAGTTCAGAGTCCAGGACTACACCTAGAGCCTTGGCATGCGGGAATGGGCTTATAGTTGTGCCATTGATTTTGACAGAGAGAAGGGGCACATGGGGGAGGACACGAAGAAAAGGTAGTACTAAGTATTACCAGGGGGTAGACTTTATGGGCTAAGAAACAACGGAGGAGGAACAATTTATAAACATTCAAATTTATTGAGGTTAACAAATACATAAAAAAGATATAAAATTACGATACAAAATGTAGCATATATGCATCTGTGTTTTTTGTGCAGTGAGGCCTTGTATATCTACGCGTTTGGCCGCTAGGCTTCCTCAGGACATGGCCAAGGTTCACAGACGACACAGATAAGAGAATATGTTTCTCTATCTTGGTTTTGAAGTACAATGTCATATACAGTCATGATAAGATGAATGATGCACTTAGAAGCTAAAAAATAGATTGAATATAGCTGAGTCTATGCGCAGGGGCAGATGAAAGATTAGTTAATATTCCTGATTTGGAAAAGGCCAAAAAAGGGGGGCCAAAAGGCATCCAATAATGAGTAGGCCCCTGGGAGACAGCAATCCACTGTGCAGTGGATTGCTGTCTCCCAGGGGCATACTTTTATACTGAAATCCTGAATATACAGCGATATGCTGTCAGGCTGTATACAGCCATCAGCACTGCTGAAATTGAATTAAGGACTCACTATTGGATGCCTTTTGGCATGTAATGGCCCGGTATTGAAGTGGTTAAGCTGGCTAGTACCTGCAAAAAGTGCAAAGAGCAGGGAAATCCACCTAGAACCTGGATACTGACACCTGCAAAGAGTTAACTGTGTATCAAGATTACTTTAACAGATATTTTTATACTGGAGCACCAGGTTTCCATACTCCCGGGGCATTTGGGAAGAGATTGAAAGCTATGTACAAGCATCTCAGCATGCCTGCATTTCAGTAATCTCATCTCCCTACAAAGTTTTAAAAAAGGAAATATTTACTTTAACAGAATTTTACTTTAAACCTTCTGCCAGGAAAATAGTTTACTTTGAGGCACCAGAAGGGTAAATCCTGTAATTTACCATTTCCTCTTTGATGCTTCATACCGATAAATTCTGTCATTTACTATTTTCTGTAATTAAAAAGCTACCCAACAGAAAGTGAGGAGTTATACCAGGTAGAGCAGAGAGCTGAAAGGCAAACGTCATTTTTTATTACGGATGAGCCCGACGTTCGAGTCCAATATAAGTTGGACTCGAACATCGGGTGTTTGCCTATTCGCCGAACAGCGAACATTATGCAGTGTACGTGGCAAATTCGAAAGCTGTGGAACACCGTTAAAGTCTATGGGACACTAATATGAAAAACCAAAAGTGCTAATTTTAAAGGCTTATATGCAAGTTATTGCCATGAAACGTGTATGGGGACCTGCCCCAGGGGACATGTGTCAATGCAAAAAAAAAAATGTTAAAACAGATGTTTTTTCAGGAGCAGTGATTTTAATAATCATTAAAGTGAAACAATAAAAATGAAATATTCCTTTAAATATCGTGCCTGGGGGTCTCCTTAGTATGTCTGTAAAGTAGCGCATTTTTCCAGTGTTTAGAACAATACCACAGCAAAATGACATTTCGAAAGGAAAAAAAGTCATTTACAACTGCTCTGCGGCTGTAATGAATTGTCGAATCCCGGCAATATGGATAAAAAATTATTGAAAAAAATGGCATGGGTCCCCCCGAGTCCATTACTAGGCCCTTTGGGTCTGGTATGAATATTAAGAGGAACCCCGCACCAAAATTTTAAAAAAATGCGTGGGGGTCCCCCCAAAATCCATGCTATGCCCTTCAGGTCTGGTATGGATTTTAAGGGGAACCCTGCACAAAATAAAAAAAAAATGGCGTAGGGGTTCCCCCAAAATCCATACCAGACCCTTATCCGAGCACGCAACCTGGCAGGCCGCAGGAAAAGGGGAGGGGACAAGAGCGCCCCCCCTCTTGAACCGTACCAGACCACATGCCCTCCACATGGGGTTCCCCCCCAAAGCACCTTGTCCCCATGTGGGCCTCATTCCCACAACCCTTGCTCAGTGGTTGTGGGGGTCTACCGGCAGGGGGCTTATCAGAATCTGGAAGCCCCCTTTAACAAGGAGACCCCCAGATCCCGCCCCCCCTATGTGAATGGGTATTGGGTACTATGTACCCCTACACATTCACCAAAAAAAGTGTCAAAATGGTAAAAATGACTAGAGACAATTTGGGACAAGTACAACTGTCCTGCGATGTCCATTTATCTTCGATCACAGCGTCCAACGACCCGAGAAAAATAAAAAAATAATAATGGAAAAAACACTGCCTCCATGGAAGGCTCCTGCTGACTGAAGCCTCTTCGCAATGACAGCTGTTATATAGCTGAGGGTGGGGCCACCCAGTGACGTAAATGGGTGACTCCGCCCCCTCTGATGCCACGTGACGTCAGAGGAAGGTGGGGTCATCTGTTTACGTTACCGCATGGCCCTGCCCTCAGCTATATATAACAGCTGTCATCGCGAAGAGGCTTCAGTAAGCTGTAGCCCCCCATGGAGGCAAAATCTTTTTCAATTTTTTTCTCTCGGGTTGTCGGACGCTGTGATCGAAGATGAACGGACATCGTGGGACAGTTTTTTTTTTTTTACTAAAGGACTTATCCTAAATTGTCTCTTGCCATTTTTACCATTTTTGACACTTTTTTGGTGAATGAGTAGGGGTACAATGTACTCGATACCCATTCACATAGGGGGGGTCCGGGATCTGGGGGTCCCCTTGTTAAAGCCCCCCCAATAAGTCCCTTGTCTGCAGACCCCCACAACCACCAGGCAAGGGTTGTGGGGTTGAGGCCCTTGTCCCATCAAAATGGGGCCAGGGTGCTTTGGGGGGGACCCCGAAGCACCCTCCCCAAGTTGAGGTCATGTGGCCTGGTACGGTTCAGTAGGGGGGGGACACTGTCTCGTCCTTCCCTTTTTCCTGCGGCCTGCCAGGTTGCGTGCTCGGATAAGGGACTGATATGGATTTTGGGTGGATACCTATGCCATTTTTTTCATTTTGGCGCAGGGTTCCCCTTAACCACTTCAGCTCCTTAATCCCCTTCCTGACCAGGCCATTTTTTGCAATACAGGACTGCGTCGCTTTAACTGACAATTTTTACGGTCGTGCGATGCTGTACCCAAACAAAATTGATTTCCTTTTTCCCCCACAAATAGAGCCCTCTTTTGGTGGTATTTTATCACCACTGCAGTTTTTTATTTTTTGCGCTATAACAAAAAAAGCGACAATTTTGACACTTTTTTGGGACCAGTAACATTTAATACAGTGTTCAGAGTTAAAAATAGCCACGGATTACTGTATAAATGTCATTGGCAGGGAAGGGGTTAACATTAGTGGGCGATCAAGGGGTTAACTGTGTTTCCTAGGTGTGTTCTAAGTGTGGGTGGATGGGACTGACTAGGGAGGAGACCAATCGGTGTTCCTACTCAGTAGAAGCACACGATCTGTCTCCTCTCCCCTGAGAGAACCGGGATTTGTGTGTTTACACATACAGATCCTGATTCTCACTCTGTCATGAGCGATCGCGGGTGCCCGGCGGTCATCGTGTCCGACGGGCACGCACATCAGCTTCGGGAACATGCTGTGGGCATGCGCCTGCTAAAGCGTCTTAAAGAGCGGACGTACAGCTATGACGGCTCACGCAGGGGCGCCAACCTGCCGCAGTATAACTGTGACGGCTGGTCGGGAAGGGGTTAATATCCATACCAGACCTAAAGGGCCTGGTATGAATTTTGGGGGGGACCCCCACCATGCATTTTTCATTTTTTCTTTACACTTTGGTGCGGGGTTCCCCTCAATATTCATACCAGACCCAAAGGGCCTGGTAATGGACTAGGGGGGGACCCATGCCATTTTTTTCAATGATTTTTATCTATATAGCCAGGATCCGACAATTCATTACAGCCGCAAGCAATTTTAAATGAGATTTTTCTCCTTTAGAAATGTCATTTTGCTGTGGTATTGTTCTAAACACAGGAAAGATGCGCTACTCTACAGGCATACTAAGGACACCCCTCAAGCATGATATTTACCTCTTGTTTACTGGGCACTTAAATCCACCTCCTGCCCAGACCAATTTTCAGCTTTCAGCACTGTCACACTTTGAATGACAATTGCGCGGTCCTTCTACACTGTACTCAAATGAAATTTTTATCATTTTTTTCACACAAATGGAGCTTTATTTTGGTAGTATTTATTCACCACTTGGGTTTTTATTTTTTGCTAAACAAACAAAAAAATACAGAAATGTAAAAAAAAAACCCAAAAAAACACGTTTCATAAAATTTAGCAAACGGGTAATTTTTTTCCTTTATTGATATTTGCTGCACTGATGAGCACCGATAAAGCGACACTGATGGGCACCGATGGGTGGCACTGATGGGCACTGGAAGGTGGCACTGATGGGCACTGGTAGGTGGCACTGGTAGGTGGTATTCATAGGCAGCACTGGTGATGACGCACTGATTGGTGATTTATAGGCAGCACTGTGGGCACTGATAGGTGGTACTGTGGGCACTGATGGGTGGTACTGGGGGTACTGGTAGGTAGCGCTGGTGAGCACTGGTAGGTGATGCTGGTGGGCACAGAAGCCTCTGCAGAGGCTCTCCACGATCGCGACCAATGTCCCTCTCGCAGCCGCCGGTGATCGGCTTTTTTTCCCCTCCTCGCGCTAAATAGCCGATTACTAGCTCTGTTTACATCACATGATCAGATTTATAGGCAGCACTGTGGGCACTGATAGGTGGTACTGTGGGCACTGATGGGTGGTACTGGGGGTACTGGTAGGTAGCGCTGGTGAGCACTGGTAGGTGATGCTGGTGGGCACAGAAGCCTCTGCAGAGGCTCTCCACGATCGCGACCAATGTCCCTCTCGCAGCCGCCGGTGATCGGCTTTTTTTCCCCTCCTCGCGCTAAATAGCCGATTACTAGCTCTGTTTACATCACATGATCAGCTGTCATTGGCTGATCACGTGGTAAGGGATCGGGATCGACCACTTACTCTGATCTGTGATCAGGCGAGTCTCATAGTCTCATGCAGGGGCTGCAGGTCACTCAAGCACGGGAGGACGTCCATGAACCTTTCGGCTATAGCGCGGAGGGGAAGTGGATAAGGAACATTTCATTTTTATTGTTTCACTTTAAGCATTACTAAAATCACTGCTCCTGAAAAAATGGCCATTTTAAAACTTTTTTTTGCATTGACACATGTCCCCTAGGGCAGGACCCAGGTCCCCATACACTTTTTATGGCAATAACTTGCATAGAAGCCTTCAAAATGAGCACTTTTGATTTTTTTATGTTCGTGTCCCATAGACTTTAACGGTGTTCCACAGCTTTCGAATTTGCCGCGTACACTGCATAATGTTCGCTGTTCGGCGAATAGGCAAACACCCGATGTTCGAGTCCAACTTATATTGGACTCGAACGTCGGGCTCATCCGTAATAAAAAATGACGTTTGCCTTTCAGCTCTCTGCTCTACCTGGTATAACTCCTCACTTTCTGTTGGGTAGCTTTTTAATTACAGAAAATAGTAAATGACAGAATTTATCGGTATGAAGCATCAAAGAGGAAATGGTAAATTACAGGATTTACCCTTCTGGTGCGTCAAAGTAAACTATTTTCCTAGCAGAAGGTTTAAAGTAAAATTCTGTTAAAGTAAATATTTCCTTTTTTAAAACTTTGCAGGGAGATGAGATTACTGAAATGCAGGCATGCTGAGATGCTTGTACATAGCTTTCAATCTCTTCCCAAATGCCCCGGGAGTATGGAAACCTGGTGCTCCAGTATAAAAATATCTGTTAAAGTAATCTTGATACACAGTTAACTCTTTGCAGGTGTCAGTATCCAGGTTCTAGGTGGATTTCCCTGCTCTTTGCACTTTTTGCAGGTACTAGCCAGCTTAACCACTTCAATACCGGGCAATTACATGCCAAAAGGCATCCAATAGTGAGTCCTTAATTCAATTTCAGCAGTGCTGATGGCTGTATACGGTGTTCGCTTGTTCGTAAATTTTTTTTGCCTGTTCGCATGTTTTGGTGCAAACCAAACCGGGGGGTGATCAGCTCATCCCTATTTTTTAATTGTTCCTGTCTCTATGACCTTGATAGTCTTATTGAATATCATAGTGATTAGGGCTGGGCAAACTGTTCGGTCCGAGCATGAGTTGGGCTGAAAATTGGCTGTTTGGACATTCTCTGTACAACCGAATCATAGGGACGTTCGGCCGTTTGTTCAGCCAGCCGATCAACCACAATGCACTGCGCCGCCGCACAGTGCAATAAAAAGCCCTGATAGTTCAGTCAGTGTGGGTGTAGTGACCGTTTAACACAGTATAGTTTATTGCTTTACTGCAAGTTTATTATATTATATTATACACGCTGTATATTTTTAGTGCATTATGTGCCAGTTAACATAGTACATTTCTGGGTGTTACTGCACGCTTAACACAGGATAATTCAGTTGCGTTACTGCAACTGCATAAGTGTAGTAAAAGTGCACTGACGCAATTCAATATACTGCAGTAAAAGTGCACTGACGCCCTTCGATATACTGCAGTAAAAGTGCACTAACGCACTTCAATATAATGCTGTAAAGTGCACTAATGAACTTCAATATAATGCTGTAAAATTGCACTAACGCACTTCAATATACTGCAGTAAAAGTGCCCTGACACACTTCAATATGCTGCAGTAAAGTGCACAAATGCACTTCAATATGCTGCAGTAAACCTGCCCTGACATACTAAATTGACTCACTTTAATATACTGCAGTAAATCTGCCCTGAAACACTTAACTGACACTAATGTAAAACAGGAATGCCGCACTACACTCATGCTGCACTGTCACTATATTCACACTACACCGATACTTTACAGTCACAATAGAATCACAATAGCACACTATAGCACACTAACTCACTAGTAGCAATGAACAGAGCCCCGTTCTATCTATCTCTACTCCAATATCACACTGCAAATGGCTGCTCTGAGAAGAAATCTTTTATCGTGTGGGATGGATCTATGAGCAATAAACCATGATTGGGCACTACTTTCTCCAATCATGGCTCTGACAGTGTTCTATGCCCTGATTGGGTAAAGCCTTCATTGCTTCAGCCAATTAGAGCTTCCAATGCACTTTGCAACACGCAGTGCATTGTGGGTCATTCGGTGGGCCGAACAAATGGTCAAATGCCCTTACAATCAAGGTGTTCGCCGAATGGGCGAATAGCCAATGTTGTGCTTGCCTTACAGGAAAGGGGGGTGTTAAACATGAAGAACACAGAAGCCAGCTATAGTATCTGACCACTAGTGTTAGGCGAACAGTTTGGGCCAAGCATAAGTTCAGCCCGAACATTGGCTATTGTCGCATGTCGGAACTACCTCACTTCCACCACAGACTACCCCTGTAGTCCCTCCCCTCCAGCTGGCAGCACCAATAAAATTAGAGGCAATAAACCTAACAAATTTTAACCCTGTCTCTCCCTTAAACCACTCTACCTGTTTGCCAACCACAAGCACTTGTTTGCTGTACTCAGTTTGCACCTGCCCCGGTGTAGTGGCCAGGCACTATAGCAGTGTGTATAAGTTCTGGGGCAACTGAGTACTGGTAGGCTTGCTTGCCTTACAGGAAAGGGGGCTGTTATACATGAAGAACACAGAAGCCAGCTATAGTATGCCTCTAATTTTATTGGTGCTGCCAGCTGGAGGGGAGGGACTACAGGGGTAGTCTGTGGTGGAAGTGAGGTAGTTCCGACATGCGGTAAGGACACGTGGGGGAGGAAAGTTCCCACCTGCCTGTCCTGCATCAGATTGGTTCATTTTATATTAGTTTTTTCATGCCATTGCGGTTGGGGTCTTTGGAGGCATTTTCAAACAACCTGCTGTGCTTATCATATTAGGGTCCCATCTAAGGTATGGAGTCCCCGGTGGAATGCCAGTTATGGTGGATTAACTTGTAATTAATAGTGTGGTATCTGCAGAATCTGGTTTGTCCCCGAGCCGGTGTGGTAGGTAGTTACGCAGATACAAAGTGGATAATTGATACCTGGTGCCTCCAAGGATCGGCAACCTTAATTTCCTGGTTATTTGTATTAATATTTTGGTTTCCTGTTTTAAGGAATGTTTGTTATATTTTGTTATTGTTTTTAATAAAGGGGGCAAGACGGACAATTTTACTCCAACATTTGTGTCATGGTTTTTTGGTAATTTTTAGTTGGGGTTAAAGGGGTGGGGGTTGTTTAGCAGTTAGTGGTATAAGTGGTTTTTGATTATATCTGAGGCACCTTGGTCATGCTAAATTAGGGGCATAGCATTGTCTTCCTACAACCAGAAGTGCCAACTTTATCATTGGAACCAGTGTCCACATTGGGGGATTTTCCCTTACCACTTGCCAGGGTGACCACTCAAAAATTAATTGTTTTTTTTTTTTTCCCTGACTTTCTATCTCAGTGACAATGGTCATCACGACAAATAAAGAGTGAATCTCCCTAATGACCAAGAAAACAATAGAAGCCTGACAAGGGGTCTAAGCTTCCCTTAAGCCGGCCATAGAGAGTTTGAATCTCGGACGGTTCAGTAGGAACCAGCCAAGATTCGAACCATGTATAGGCAGGCTGAATGTACCGAAGTTGATCGATCGATCAACTGTTATAGCCACTAGCAATAATCACTGTGTTCTCCCGGCAAGGATGGCTTCACGGGAGGAATTCCCTGTCAACGCTGTCTGTGTCGATAGGGGAACCCATGGTTGCAGGAAAGGAAATTGCTCAGTCTTCAACCGCCCTTACATTACCTAAACCAAAAAAAAAAGAAAAAATGTTGTCTTTACTTACACTTTAACTGAAAATAGATGCACTTTAGAATTTTACATAAATGTATTGCTTCTCTGCAAGACAGACAATTAATCATTAACTCCTATTTTCCAGCTTGTATAAGATAAATGACAGTTGAGCTGATTGTTTGCTATAGACAAAATACTTTCACATCCTCCAAAAGTTTTATAAACCTACAATGTTTTTCATGTAGCAGAATTTCCATAACTGGCATCGACAATCCATAAAGAATTAATTACTCATTTGTATGCATATTTGTTTGTACACCATTAGAACACCAAGCCCCAATGGTAAACATTCCCTTATCGCTGTTTAGTATTAATGATGAGGTAACAAGTGAATATTACTCTCTCAGATATGCAAAAGATGTTTGTGCTGGAACGCAATGAGACAGGAATAATATTTATATAGCTGACACGATATTGCCTGTAATTATTGCATGGGGTGATGGTGTGGGAGGATATCCTGTATGCAGGATGTACAGTGATATTATGTGCCTATTAATTATTGAAAACATTGCATATTTAATAGGGAAACAGTTTGTTGAAATAATTCAATTCAGTTCTAACTCACACTTTTATTTTCTGAAAAGCGTTTCGCAGTGGATTGCTTTGCAAGATGCTGCTAAGCAGCCCCGTCAAGAATTTTTTTGGCGAACTGCAATTTTCAATAGGACAAATTGGCTGCAACCATGAGCTGGTTGTGGTGTAGCGCTATTGACTTGAATCAGCGAGTTTGACAGGTGGTGTCACATGCCAACTCAACATGCCATGTTAAATCTGCATGTGAACAGCCTGCTCCAAGTGTAAAGTAGGCTTTATTTGGGTGGTCAGGGGATGGTAAAATCATGAGCCCTTGAGAAAGAGTCCCCCTCCTTCCCCAGCCACCCTTGTGAAAGAGGCCTTAAAAGTTTTCTCCCTCCATCCAAAAATGTATTTTAAGCCTACATTTTACTAACTGCCATATTACTCTTCTGTGGCTGGTTGACTTGTATATCAAAATATATACCAGTGCTCACTCCTATACATTCATATAGCACTGATTTATATTGTGTTATTAGAAAAGCATAGGGGGGTATTTTATTAGCAGTTGGCTACAAGATTCACCTATTGGTTTCCTGAGGTGTGTGGATATTCATAGAATGCTTTACAATATTTGCATAGTTGACTTGTATAATTAAAAGCAAAACATTTTTCATAGGTGAATAGTGATCAGGGGTTAAATCCACTGTCAGGTTTTCAATTGCCATTTCTGCCCCCATTAGGGAAATTGACCACCTCTATTCATCCTGGTGACCTTTATCACGTAATGTGAAAATAAATCCCAAATTTTGAGATATCATCATTGGAAGAATAGAGGGAGAATTTTTCTAATGAAGATGATGGTTCTTCTGGTTTCCCTGGTGGCAGCAAGGGGTTTCTTCCCTGCCCCCCCTCCCCCCCAAAATGGGACAAAGACCTTCTATACTCTATTAAAACCGGAAAAAAATTGTTTTCGTTATCTGTCAGCTGAAGAAACAAATCTTAATTAGCAAGGACAAAGGGTGGTCCATTACCAAGCTTGAGAGTATTATCAACTGCAACATGGCAACCAGCACCTCTTTCAAGGTATATCCCAGATTCAACTAAAGGGACTCTGCATTTTTCTTGAAATGTTTTAGCATCTGACAAGGACTGTCTTTTAAGGTTATAATGCCCCGTACACACGGTCGGACTTTGTTCGGACATTCCGACAACAAAATCCTAGGATTTTTTCCGACGAATGTTGGCTCAAACTTGTCTTGCATACACACGGTCACATAAATTTGTTGGAAAATCCGATCGTTTTAAACGCGGTGACGTAAAACACGTACGTCGGGACTATAAACGGGGCAGTGGCAAATAGCTTTCATCTCTTTATTTATTCGGAGCATGCGTGGCACTTTGTCCGTCGGATTTGTGTACACACGATCGGAATTTCCAAAAAACGGATTTTGTTGTCGGAAAATTTTATATCCTGCTCTCAAACTTTGTGTGTCGGAAAATCCGATGGAAAATGTGTGATGGAGCCCACACACGGTCAGAATTTCCGACAACAAGGTCCTATCACACATTTTCCAATCGGAAAATCCGACCGTGTGTACAGGGCATTGGAGTTTTTTTTTTTTTTTAAAAAAGGCTATGTGCTTTAAAGAGTGTGTCCCAGCATTATCTTAATTAATCCCAAAACCTCTCCCCCTTCTAGAGCATGCCCCTTGATTATTTTATTTTTTTACCTTGTTGCTGTAGCAGTAGGCTTTTATTACTCCCTGTAACATCATTGCCAGGCTTGTAAAATTCTTGTAGGGACAGCTGCTGAGAGTCCAGTTCCTAGTGACTTAACCATGCTCCCAGATCTACATCTCCCAAGAGCCTTTTCTGTGCATACAGTGTATGGGAGACAGTGTATGGGAGAATTTGGGAGTCATTTGGTAGGGACAGACAGGGGTGGTGGATAGGTGGAGTTCTGTAGTCCAGGAGGCAAGGCGGTCAGCTGGTTGGAAATTCAGAGCATCAAAGGCAGTGAATTGTCAGCCCAAACAGGAAGTGATAAGAACAATGTATTTTTGTGCACTTGCAGTATTTTAAAGGGATAAAACATATGGTAATGTGTGGAGGTATGTACTGAAAATGTATTTCTCTGCATATACACTTTAACTGCCATGGGTTTGTTCAGATGTTAAAAAGCGTATTGAGTACAGGTCACTAGTTCTTGCTAAAGAGCTTGTCTGCCTGAAAAATGTGGTAATCATGCAAGTAACAGATCATTGATGTTGGCCTTCTGAAAATACTAGTGCTATGGGGAATGTTACAATAACACCTGAGAAAATTTGCAAACTGTGCCTGGGCAAAAACGGGGTAATGGTTCTACATAGAGAAGCGCCAATCAAACTGGGGATTTAGTTTTTTTATTCTTTTGCAAAATCCTTTTATCCAGCAGACAGTAGATCATCTCTGCATCTGCATTGGGAACATTTCAATGCTCAAAGCAAAATCAGTAAGCTTGAAAAATGTGAAACATGCCTGTAAATGAAATAAAGTTTATCTAACGACTTATATACATTTTATAAAATGTGACACAAGCATTTAATACTTTGTTTTTGATAATACATTTTTTATCTTATTTTACTCTATCTTAGGGAAGTGAAATCTCCATTCTACAAATATTTAAATGCTTAATTAACTGGAGGTTTTAAAGTCTCCCATGTAAATATTAACCTATATTTCAAATCCTGTACTGAAGAATAGATTTATTTTTGCTAATTGTTCACCTGAAACTCAGAAAAAAAAACAGGGAAAAGCAGGGCTCAGTAGCCAAATATTATGGCATGTCTGGAACAGGCAATGCAACAGATTTATTTACAGAAATATACTTTTTTTTTTCAACCAGGCTGCTGCCAAAATCAACTGCTTAATGAATAGATAAGAAGGCTTAAGCCTCATGTGGTGGCAGCAGACTGCCTGTGTTACTCTTTGTGTCTTAACTTTCAAAGGACTGGAAAGGGCACTGTATTTGTAATATTTTGTAAGAAATCGTTAATCTTCTCACTGGGTCCATGAAACGGCAGAACAAAAGATGTTCATCTTTACATCAATTAATTTTTTTAAAGCTGACCATAGACATGACCAGGCCCAGACTGGGAGAAAAAATAGGCCCGGGCATTTTAGATTGAGCAGCCCATGGCATAATTTACCGGTCCCTTTCCCAATCTCCATCCTAATGGAGGCGAGCGGGACCGGGAAAGAGCACTGGGGGGTTGTAAAGCATGAGGGGATGGCAGAGAGCATGGGGGGGGGTCTTGAGAATGTGGGGGAGTGAAGGGTACTGTGTGGGGGTGAGCACAGGGTGGGGGGCTGGAAAGCATAGGGGGGCCAGAGAGCACGGGGGGCTGTAGAGCACTAGGGGGGCAATTGGAGCATGGGGATGGAGAGCACTGGGGGAAGGGGAGTCAGAGCACAGGACTAGGGGGCTGAAGAGCACTGGAGGGGAGCAGAGAGCACCTGGGGCTGGAGAGCACAGGGGGGGTGAAGAGCACAGAAGGGGGGCGAAGAGCATGGGGGTGGGGAGCCTGAGAGCACAGGGGGAAAGCACTGGGGGAAGTCAGAGAGCACTGGGGGGTGGAGGGCACATGTGTGGTGGGAGCTGAGAGCACAGGGGGGGCCTGAGAGCATGGGGAGCTGGAGAGCACAGGGGGGGAGAGCACCAGGGGAAGTCAGAGAGAAATGGGGGGTGGAGAGCACATGGGGGAACTAAGAGCATGGGGGGGCTGAGAGCATGGGGAGATGGAGAGCACTTGGGGGGAAGTCAAAGCACTGGGGGGGTGGAGAGCACATGGGGGGACCTGAGAGCCAAGGGGGAGTCAGAGAGCACTGGGGGGTGGAGAGCACATGGGAGACCTGAGAGCCCAGGGGGGTCAGAGAGCACTGGGGGAGTGGAGAGCACATGGGGGGGCCTGAGAGCCCAGGGGGGTCAGAGAGCACTGGAGGGATGGAGAGCACATGGGAGGGGGACCTGAGAGCCCAGGGGGGGACAGAGAGCACTGGGGGGTGGAGAGCACATGGGGGGGCCTGAGAGCCCAGGGGGGTCAGAGAGCACTGGAGGGATGGAGAGCACATGGGAGGGGGACCTGTGAGCCCAGGGGGGGACAGAGAGCACTGGGGGGGTGGAGAGCACATGGGGGGAACTGAGAGCCCAGGGGGGGTCAGAGACCAAACAAGCATGTTTAGGAACCAGTCTGTTGAAGTGGGTCTGTATAGATGCATGTTTTGGCCAACTTCAAGAGGAACCTGTTATATAAAGTGTACAGACTTTTTTAATACTTCTGAAAAGCAGGCACTGCATGCAGACTAAAGTTGTTGGGGTTTTTTTTTTTTCGGTCCTCCAAATTATTTCTGGGGTGTTTTGGGCACATTGTGCACAAGGATATGTGCTCAAAGTCTGAGGTAATCCCTGCCCCTGCCATCAAGCAATCAAATGCCACAATTTCTGTTGGCTACTGAGGCCCTAGCACTGGGCTGTTGAAGTAATGCCACGTACACACGAGCAGACTTTACGGCAGACTTGGTCCGGCGGACCAGAGTCCGCTGAACAATCCGACCGTGTGTAGGCTCAGGCGGACTTTTCCGGCGGACTTTTTCCCAAAAGCCCGCCGGACCTAGATATGAAACAAGTTTTAAATCTTTCTGTCGGACTCAGTTTCTGGCAGAAAGTCCGCTCGTCTGTGTGTTGGTCCGACGGAAAGCCTGCTTGTGTGTATGCTGGTCCAACGGACCAGATACGAAGCGAGGGCAGGGTATTGCATTTCGCGCTCGCTGCAATAGGAAAAACAAATTTTCCTATTGCGGCGAGCGCGGGGCATACCAGGCCCTTAGGTCTGGTATGAATTATAAAGGGAAGCCCCTATGCCGAAAAAACGGCATGGGGCCCCCCTAAAATACATACTAGACCTAAGGGTCTGGTATGACCCGCGGCGGGGCTCGCAAGATGTCAATCTCGCCGATAAAAGCGGCAAGATTGACTTCCTTTTCTAGTCCCGTCGCACCTGAGTCACGTTCAAAATGAACGGACTTGTCCATGTAACTCCAGCGAAAGTCCGTCGGAAAGATGGGCGGACTTAGCCCGCCGGAAAGTCCGGTCGTGTGTGGGCAAGTCCGTCCGCGTTAAAGTCCGGCGCACCTGGCGGACAAAGTCCGGCGAAAAGTCCGCCGAGCAAAGTCTGCCGTAAAGTCCGCTCGTGTGTACGCGGCATGAGAGTTGTATAGGGGCTTGATTATGAATAGGTAAGCTATGTTGCTTGTATATCTAATGTCCTGTACACACGGTCGGATTTTCCGACGGAAAATGTGTGATAGGACCTTGTTGTCGGAAATTCCGACCGTGTGTAGGCTCCATCACACATTTTCCATCGGATTTTCCGACACACAAAGTTTGAGAGCAGGCTATAAATTTTTCCGACAACAAAATCCGTTGTCGGAATTTACGATCGTGTGTACATAAATCCGACGGACAAAGTGCCACGCATGCTCAGAATAAATAAAGAGATGAAAGCTATTGGCTACCGCCCCGTTTATAGTCCCGACATACGCGTTTTACGTCACTGCGTTCAGAATGATCGGATTTTCCGACAACTTTGTGTGACCGTGTGTATGCAAGACAAGTTTGAGCCAACATCCATCGGAAAAAATCCATGGATTTTGTTGTCGGAATGTCCGATCAATGTCTGACCGTGTGTACAGGGCATTAGAGTGCAACTAAATCCACAACTTTCTTCTCAGTTTATAATTCATGTCTGTGTCCATGGTTTAGATTTCCTCTCACTTTCTGTCTGGTGAAATTGGTCACCATGACCGTAAATAGGTAGAAATGTCTTGGAGCCCTGGATAGCTATAAAAACCCACCAATCCTACCCTACTTTGTTCAGAATGAGAAAAATGGCTGGACCTACACTTTAAAGTGTATCTGAACCCTTTAACTTTTAGCTTTTTTAGAGTAAAGAAGGGTGTAAACCCCTGACAGGTTTTTATTGCTCTCATTGTTTCTGTTGGGTAGATTCATGTTCTCAGTTTGTCCTGGTGATCATTGTCAGCAGCACTAAACATAAAAAAAATTCTAAATTTGGATTTGTTACTAGAACAGAAGTAGAGGGTACATTTTTCAAGAGGGACAATGGTTTCAGTGCCAGCCATTTAAAGCTGACCATAGATGGGTAGTTTTTTTCGTTTAGCCAGTGGGCTGAAGGAAAAAAAACATGGATTCCTCCATCCACACAAGCGAGGTGGATAAAAGAACTTCCCCACTGGGACATTGTACTTTGACAGCGGGACTCTCTGCTGTCAAAATACAGCAGCTACACACACTGTTCAACAAAAGTTTTCCAACATTCTTGTTCGACAAAAGTCAATCTAATGATCGACTTTTGTCAAACAGGGATGCCCACACATGGATCGGAATTCGGCCAGTCCCTGCTGAACGGGCCAAATTTTTATCCATCTATGGCCAGCTTAAGAGGACTTTTGGAGAAACTTCCTCTCCTTATAAAACTCTGGTTCTAGACATCTAGAACGTTCCATCCAGTTGTGGTAACCAGTCCTCAGGAAGGATGTGCAGGAGCTGGAGAGAGTCCAGAGAAGGGGAACTAAATTAATAGGCGGACTGGAGGACCTCAATTACAAGGAACGACTACAGGTACAAAATGTATTTTCCCTGGAGAGGAGACGCTTAAGAGGAGAAATGATAGTGATATACAAATACCTCAATGGTGATCCCAGTGTAGGAAGACAACTTTTCAGTCTCAGGGTGTGTAAGAGGACATGGAGCCACACAATGAGAATGGAGGAGAAGCAATTTAACCTTAAGCTGCCTAGGACGTTTTTCACTGTCAGGGCGATAAGGATGTGGAACTCTCTTCCACAATTGGTGATGTCAATGGGGAGTATTGATATTTTTAAAAGACTCTTGGACATGCATCTTAGTGAACACAACATACAGTACAGGGGTATGAGAAATGAATATCGACATTGACACACATACACCTACAGAGGTTGAACTGGATGGACTATTGTCTTTATTCAACCTTACTTACCATGAAACCCCAGTATTTCTCTTCTGTAAATTATTTTTTTTTAATGCTATAGTTTCAGTTTAAGGGGGACTTTATATAATGAGTTCTAATAGTGAATATAAATTCAATTTCAAACCACTCATTCTTTGCTTTTACGCATTCTTTGCTTTTGCTCTGTAAATTCTATTATGTCTAATAATTGTATTTGACTTTCTAGGGAGAGACCATTCTGTTTTCTTGCTCCATTCCTGTCTTTGAAATCCGGCAGAAGTACAGAAGCAAGACTGTGGTGCAGCCCTTGGCTGGGGAAAAAAGCTGTAATTGACATCACCCGACCTGAAGACCAGAATCTCTGCTTGGACTGGACTTTATTAGTTTGGCATTTTCTGCCAAACTGAATGAACATCATGGCGTGGATAGCGTCAAAGTCTTTAAGCCAAAAAGCCAACACAGGTATGTTTTTTGCGCATTTAATTTCTTTTACAAAGAAGATAAGAGGATATGTTGGAATGCTAGAGTAAAACCTTTCCATACAAGATTTGCCATAAAGTGGATTTCCACCTTGTCAAAATACAGTAAAACATACAATCACAACTGAGTAATGGTACATAAATAATATGTGTTTGCTTCATTTGGAGGATTTCACGTCTAGTTTATTTTATATAACAGCATCTCATTGCCAAGTATAAATTAAAGTGTATCTAAACCCAAGAACAAAATTAATTAAATAAAATGAATGTTTTCTATTGCATCTTCCCAGTCCTTAGATTTGCATTAGTTTTCTATTTTCAAGCCTTTTTTTTTTTTCCTTTATTTTCATCTAGTGATTCTACCAGTAACACACTTCTGTACCAGGGTGGCAACGTTCACTTGCCGTACTATATCATTGGAGAAGAAGTGTTATCACCCTAGGACAGAAAGTGTTTTAGGACTACAAAAAAGGCCTCTCTCGCTCCCTTCTCTTCATAAGATAGCGGGCAGGTGTTCTGAAGTTCACAGAGATGACTGACGTTTTTAAATTAAGACAGCAGCCACCAGCACAAGGGATACTTCTCATTCAATGTAAGTATTGTGCTGATTTAAAAAATAAATCATAAACTTAACATTTAACATTTTTTTAAACTTGTCAATGGTCTATTTAACAGACCACAAGGTACCAAATAACAACAAAGTTTATTGTTAGTGTTAGTATTATTGTTAGTGTTTACATACCCTTTAACTCTGAAGGAACAAGTCCACTCCTTGTCCACCAAGGCCCGCTGAAGTGAAATCTACAGCAGTGGCGTCACTATGGGGGTGCGGACCGCACCTGGGTGACACCATCAAGTAGGAAGGGATATCCGACCGCCATGGTGTCACTCCCATCGGTGACAGTGCACAGATCGGCGCGCCGTCTCAGACTGCATCATTTACAGGGGCCATTTTGGGGTGCACACCATGACTGTGCACTGCCGGCCCAAAACTAGCCAGCCCAGCGCCCTGCAGGGCACTTTGGAAGGCTAGACAGGAGAGAGCAGATGCTCTAGACTGCCTATTGTCTACTGCTCTGTCCTGCTGTCAATCTGCAATGGCAGGACAGAGTACTGTAGCAGGCTGGGGGGTGGGAGAGTTGCGCCAATGCTCCAGCCTGCTTAGTGCCCTATTGCCTGTCCTGCTGTCACTCCATGGACACTTAAAATAAATTACTAGCCTTCTCTTCTCCGTCTTCACTGCAAGGCTCTGTGGTAGGCTAGATAGTAGACTGAGGAGGAAGAAACTAAATTTGGACTACGCATATTGCGTAGTATATGCAATGTGCTTAGCCAGAATATGCCTCCCTTCCTGCTTCAGTTGTCCTGCTGCAGTCCTGTTGTCCTGCTAACTGTCCTCCGGGGACACAAGTGCACAAGAAATTAATATAAATTTCTGCAGTGCAAAACATTTTTTTTCATACTGTCCTGATAAAAAATTGTTGGGGGGGGGGGTGTAGACACCAATGTTTTACCACACCAGGTGACACCAACCCTAGTGATGTCAAGAATCTACAGAAAGAAGAGAAAGGTGTAGGAGAAAAGGTCCTTCTAGGCATCTTTCCCGTTAAGGAACAGATTAGATTTTTGGAACTTTACCAGATGTTTATTTCCTATAGCGCTTTATCTAAAATGTTTACAGAACCAATGTAGCCAGCATGTGGTGTTAAGATGAAGTGAGTGAAAGAAGAGGAATTATGATGGATTTTCAGTAAATACTTCTTCCAAGTTATTATTGTAAGGTGAAAGCAATTTACAATGTAGATGTATTATAATTCCAGGAACATATTTCATACCCGGATAAGTACATTTTTTTCCTCTAGCTGCCATTTCCATGTCAGCATGGTGCATTAAAGTAAATGACAAAATAAGGCATCTAAATTGTATAGTTTTCTGTGCAAACCTACTTACAAAGTTCTGGCTGTAGACTGACAACCGCAAAGCAAATTACTGCACTACTAAGCAGGAAGCACAGCTAGTACATGATGCTTAGTTGTTAAAAGAAGCCTTTATTCATTATTATGCTGGGTCAACTTTGGCCCTGATAATAGCTAGCGCACAACCTAGCAGTGACAAAGAATTGAACTTCAACAATTGTTGACCGCCTGCACACAGACACTAACTCCATGTTGCATACATATGAATGAGATGGGTAAAAGATGGCTTTAGCTCTTGTTCTCCACCTGTAAAGAACTCCTCAGATGTGTTTTGCCTTTTTTGGGGCTTAATTGTGGAGGCCATCTTTTACGCATCTCATTCACATTTATGCAACAGGGAGTCAGTGTCTGTGTGCAGATGGTCACTATTATGACCATACTATTATGTTGAAGTCTACTAGAGCCTGACAAGCCAATCCTTTCTTTCTTGTGCCAGTCTATTCACGTGTTGATCCAGCTAACACAGGTTTGGGGGGGCATACGAGCAGTACGATTTTCATTGTTTTGAGCTACATATGAAAGAATTGAACTTGACTAAAATTTGGGCACACGTTTAGACCTAATAATAATGATAACTTGTCATGCTTCCTTCGGTATTATACAATAATCTTGGTGGGTTGTAGAGGAATGTTAATGGGGAAAATGATGAGTTAAAGCCCAATTCCAGTTTGGGCAGTAGAACCTGGTAGCTCTATCCCCCTCACACTCAGCTTTATTCAACCCATTCCAGGTTAGTCCAGGGTGCCAAGGCTCTGCCCCTGCCTTGGACTCATAGAAGATTGTTGCAGAAAGCAACTCTACATCATTATGTAGCACTGCTCTCTGCTCTCTGCAACATTTAGAATCTACCCACTGACAGAGGAATCAGATAGTGAAGAGGACCTGTGATGATGGACTCCTCATAAAAAAAAAAGGTATGTAAATTGTTTTTGTTTGTTTGTTTTTTTTTGTTTTGTTTTGTTTTTTTTACAGTACAGGGCTAACTCCAAGACAGATAGTTCTGATTAAATGTGCTGCAAAACTGTCCTAACAATTTGTAATCTGTTTAAACACTAAAGTATTGCTGCACAGTTGTAGTGAAGTTATTACAACATATATTGTAACTACTCCTGCTAAAATGTACAGTATTTATTCAGCAGTTTTCTGATAAAGGAAGTTCTCATGAATGTGTGCTAATAAACATCATGCTAAAAGTCACACTGCAAGCATTAAAATTACATATGATAACTTGATAAATTGGAATATTTTTCAGGCATGGATACAGCAGTGTATTGTTCCCTTGCAAATTTCAAACAATGACTTTCCCTAAAAAAAAAAAAATGTAAAAAACAAAACAAAAGCCAAAAAGGAAAAAGCTACCTGCATAGCACAGCAATGCTCCTGCGGGACCCTTTAAAAAACAAATTTTTTACTTTGAAATATTTTACAAAGGTTTAATCCCTGTGGGGCTTCCAATTGCTGGACAAGTATCTAAGCATCTAAGACTATGACAACGCTGTTGTGCTATTTCACTGCAGAACAAACAGCATTTTCACCCTGTTAAAAGCAGTGTAAAAAAAATAACATAAATTTACTGTCAGAATCAACTGATAAATAAAAAGGACTGTGTTAATGCTAGTGACAGACAGCATTATATAGGTAATTTTTTATTTTGCCTTAGTTGAACTTTAAGCAGAGCATTTTATATTATTCTCTATGGAAAAACCATAATCTCAAAGGACTGGGCAGAAAAATCCAAGCGACGCCCTTTTTTTATGAATGTTCTCAAAATTGAACAACATTTTGTATAAGTATATTTGTTTTACAGTTTGAGCTACAGTTCAGAAATAGAGCGATGTGGGAACCAGTGCGATTACAGCGCCGCTTCCCGCATCGCTTCTCTCCCGCAGGCAGTTCACACTGCCCTCTGCAAACCGCTGCGGGTGTCAATACATTGTTAATGACACCCCCAGAACGGTTCACAGATCGCAGTGCGAACTGTGGATTCGTACAGGAATCAGATCGCATAGGTGAGAATCCGATTCCAGTGCAGGGAAAAACAAGTCCCTGCACCTTTTAATGTGCGATTCCAATGCGAGTTCAGCCATACAACTGTATGGCTGAACTCGCATTTCTCAGACATCGCATGTGATCGGCACCTGTGGTGCGGGTACGAATCACATGCGATGTCTGAGATTGCACTAGTCTGTACCTAGGCTTAACAAAGTTTTGCCTTTTGTGTGAATACATATATACTTTTTTCTTTTTTTAGTTTGTAGAAAATGTAAAAGTTTTACTGTGTGTGATATGTGGACTTTTTTCCTGTTTGTGAAAGATTCATGAGTCTTTGTTCCAAAGGAAAACAGAGCTCTTTCACTCTAAACTGCAGGCCTCCTGACAGCACATTTAATATTCTGTCTCTTTTTCTTTGTGTAAAATATGCATTGCAATATTTTGACTGAGCAACTGACGCCATACATAATTAGAGAGCACATCACAAGGAACCACAACTGTGAGCAGCAGGTGCTGATGAGGAGGATTTGGGTGTCAACTTTTATATGGCAAGTGTGCTGCAAGCGGAGGCTGTAACTGGTGTTATTTTTACATTTCCGTGCTCTGTTTATTAGACTGGTCCAGTCACGTGGAGGAGTCAGTCGTGACTACATGGCATCCTAGGTCAGCTAATCTCAGGATGTACAGCAAATTTTCCAGGCTTGGTATAATTTGTATTGAGGATTACAAGGGATCTCGGTATGTTCTGTATCTTGACTAGAGGAGACTTCTGCCATGGAGAGTAGACCTAAGACCATTCCATTAGCCAGTGGGATTGATTTTACAGGGGTAGAAAGGGAGGATCAGTTGTTTTTAGATATAGAGAGGCAGCTGGTAAAGCTTTTTGTAGAGTCAACACCTGCTTATAGAATAAACAATGGCCACAATAGAAAATTAAAATGAACCTTATTCTTTTCTGAAGTTTTGGTTTACATTACCTCTCTGAGAAGGGGAGTATTGCGTACCTGGTAGCCGAGCCTTAAATGATGAGGAAGACCTCCCTTACATCTCTGGTAGTGTGAACAGAAGGCTCAAGAATGCAGAGTGGCATGAGTGCCTGTAGGTCTTGCCAGCAGCAGAGCGGGTATCCACACCAAGCAGGAGAGGTTGTCAGTAGTTTTCAGTGAAGCAGCTGGTGGATGGCAGACTGAAGCAGGTTGGTACTGGCAACAGTGGGCAGGTGAGGCATGCACTGGTAGCAGACAGTAAAACAGCAGGCACAGCAGTATGTGTCAGAGTCAAGCAAGCTGGGTTATATACTGGGAGGACAGGTCTGGTACAGATACAGAGGAGCAGGCAAGAGCGTGGTCTATTTACAGGCCGGGTCTGGAGCCAATCGGTGGAAGAAAAGCAAATGGAGCAGACAGAACTGGAGGTCAAGGACAAACCGGGGTCGGTGCAGGCGGCAACTGGAAACAGGATACAGAAAAACACGATCCCAGGATACAGAAAAACATGATCACAGAATACAGGGCAGGCTGAAAGGCAAAGCAGCACTGATCCTGAGCACTGGCTGAGTTTAAATAGCCCATTTGCCTCCAACATCCTCTGTTGGCAAGTCTTTCCTTTCAGGGAGAGACAGGACAAATAGAAAGCGGAGAAGTTATAATAAGGAGATGGAGTACATCTTTAGTATGCAAAGCTATTGAAAGAGAGAAGCACCCTAATGTTGCGTACACACAATCGTAAATTCGGCCAGCAAAAGACCGATGAGAGCTTTTGGTCGGAAAATGCGACTGTGTGTATGCTCCATTGGACTTTTGCTGGCGGAATTCCCGCCAGCAAAAGATTGAGAGCAGGTTCTCAATTTTTCGATCAGAAAAAGTTCCTATGTGAAAATGCGTTCGTCTGTACAAATTCCGACGCGCAAAATTCCTACGCATGCTCAGAAACAATTTGATGCATGCTCGGAAGCATTGAACTTCATTTTCTCAGCTCGTCGTAGTGCTGTACGTCACCGCGTTCTTGACGGTCAAAAGTTCAGAGAACTTTTGTGTGACCGTGTGTATGCAAGGCAAGCTTGAGAGGAATTCCGTCGGAAAAACCATCCAAGTTTTTTCCGACGGAAAATCCGCTTTTGTGTCCGTGGCATTAGAAGGAAGTCATGGGATGGTTTTGTATTGCCAACTACTTGAATACTTATTTAAACACTTGAGGTCCGGGCCATAGCCGAATGACGGCTACAGCGCGGACCTCAATTTCCGGGAGGCCGTCATGGGACGTCCTCCCCTGTGCACGCGCACCGCGTGCACCCTGCAGGGTGCGCGGTGTGCGCGCTGTGATCACCGAGTCACGGAGACTCGGATGATCACAGATCCGAGTAAGGGGCCGGTCCCGGCCCCTTACCATGTGATCAGCTGTCAGCCAATGACAGCTGATCACATGACGTAAACAAAACCTCGGTGATCGGTTTCGAGGAAAAACAAGCCGATCACCGGCTTATGTCAAAGGGACATCGGTTCTGAAGAGGAAAGAGGCACATATGCCTCATCTGTGCCAAAAAGTGCCATCTGTCATTGCCACCTGCCAGTGCCCACAAGTGCCACCTGCCAATGCCCACAAGTGCCACCTATCAATGCCCACAAGTTCCACCTATCAATGCCCACCAGTGGTGCCAATCAGTGCCACCTAGCAGTGCTGCCATCAATCAGTGCCCAATCAGTGCCCATCACCGCCACCCATCAGTGCCCATCACTGCCACCTATCGGTGCCCATCAGTGCTGCCTCATCAGCGTACATCAACGAAGGAGAAAAATTACCTGTTTGCAAAATTTTATAACAAAATATAGAAAAAAAAAAATATATATATTTTTTTTAATTCTGTCTTTCATTTTTTTTAACAAAAACTAAAAACCGCATAGGTGATCAAATACCATCAAAGGAAAGCTCTATTTGTAGGAAAAAAATGATAAAAATTTCATTTGGGTACAGTGTTGTATGACCGCGCAATTGTCATCCAAAGTGCGACAGTGCTGAAAGCTGAAAATTGGTCTGGACAGGAGGGGGGTTTAAGTGCCCAGTAAGCAAGTGGTTAAAGGTTCTCATTTATCCAGGTCATGGTATAGCTAGGAAAATCATATACAACTGGACTTGTTCTGGAATGATGATGTTTTGTAGCTCATTCAAGCCTCTTCTTCAGTTCTAATGAGTGTTAGGAACATTTATTTTCACACAGGTAGCATAGTCACCGTAATCCAATCATTACTAAATCAATCAGCATTTGCCTTAACACATTCCGTGGTATTATTCGAATAAGGTCATTACTGTATGTATAGGTACAAATTGTGGTGTATGATCCTGACGCTCAGTAGAACTCAAGAAGTAGATTGAATAAGCTTTGAAACATCTTCAACATTTTAGAACAAGTTGAGTGTGAATATCCATTACTAGCTTTTCTTGACGGTTGAGTGGCCAGATAAATCTTCAGTAAATGGATGAAGAGCTTCTGCCTGGGTGTCATTTTATTAGGCCCAATCGTAATAGTGTAGCCTTACCTCTCATAGATGTGGATGTGTGCAGTTATTCACTTGTATTATCTTCCTTTAACAGCAGAAATGTCATCTCGGTGTCATTCTGTAAGACTCTGTTGGGGGCTCACCTGTCTCATGTCTTAACACACGGCTGATAGCTGATGCTCTCTACAGACTGCTGGAGGAGGGTAAATCTGTGAATTGGCAAAGCCTTTAGTTTTATAATGTAATGGTAACAACAACTTTTGTTTCTTTGATAGTTTAAATGTCCATTGTCAGCACTGAACTTAACCACTTCAGCCCCGGAAGAATTTACCCCCTTCCTGACTAGAGCACTTTTTGCAATTTGGCACTGCGTCGCTTTAACTGACAATTGCGTGGTTGTGCGACGTTGCACCCAAACAAAATTTATGTCCTTTTTTCCCCACAAATAGAGTTTCTTTTGGTGGTATTTGATCACCTCTGCGGTTTTTATTTTTTGCGCTATAAACAAAAAAATAGCGTCAATTTTGAAAAAAATGCATTATTTTTTACTTTTTGCTATAATAAATATCCCCAAAAAATATATAAAAAATTTTTTTTTTCCTCAGTTTAGGCCAATATGTATTCTTCTACATATTTTTTGTAAAAAAAAAAAAAAAAAAAATCGCAATAAGCGTTTATTGATTGGTTTGCACAAAAGTTATAGCATCTACAAAATAGGAGATAGTTTTATGGCATTTTTATTGATAATTTTTTTTTTTTTACTAGTAATGGCGGCGATCAGCGATTTTTATCGTGACTGCGACATTATGGCGGACACATCAGACAATTCTGACACATTTTTGACACATTTTTGGGACCATTGGCATTAATACAGCGATCAATGCTATAAAATTGCATTGATTACTGTAAAAATGTCACTGGCAGTGTAGAGGTTAACCACTAGGTGGCGCTGTAGGAGTTAAGTGTGTCCTAGGGAGTGATTCCAACTGTGGGGGGAGGGGCTGTGTGTGACACATCACTGATCACCGCTCCCGATTACAGGGAGCAGTGATCAGTGTCATTAGGCAGAACGGGGAGCTGCTTGTTTACATTAGCATCTCCCTGTTCTTCCTCACTGCGAGACGATCGTGGGTATGCCCGAAGACATCAAGTCCGCGGGAACCGCGATCACGGTCACAGAGCTCCCGGCGGGCGCGCGCCCGTGAGCCGCCTCTTAAAGGGCAATGTACAGCTATGTCAATCAGCCTGTACGTGCTTTTCTGCCGCAGTATATACGCGTGAGGCAGTCGGGAAGCGGTTAAAGAAATAATAGGATAGCATTAAATACACTTCGGAAAAATAGAGATAAATAACTGCATAATAGGCAAGGTTGTACTATTATCACCATTCAGTAGTAGAAATTCTAATTAATATACACTTTTTTTCCAATCGTCTATTGTGCAATTTTGGTGAGCCTGTGCGAATTGAAGCCTCAGTTTCCTGTTCTTAGCTGACAGGAGTGGCACCCGGTGTGGTCTTCTGCTGCTGTAGCCCATCTGCTTCAAGAATGTTGTGCATTCAGAAGTGGTATTCTGCATACCTTCGTTATAACGAGTGATTATTTGAGTTACTGTTGCCTTTCTATCATCTCAAACCAGTCTGCTCATTCTCCTCTAGCCTCAGACATCAACAACGCATTTTCCCCCACACAACTGCCGCTCACTTGATATTTTCTCTTTTTGGACCATTCTCTGTAAACCCTAGAGATGGTTGTGCATGAAAATCCCAGTAGATCAGCAATTTTTGAGACTAGCCTGTCTGGCACCAAAAACCATGCAACAGTAATAAGGAGAGCCGGCAAAACTGTAATCCTGGATGTGACGTTTATTGGTACATCAGAGTGACAATAAAGCTGACGCGTTTCGGCAATAGCCTTAGTCGTAACTAGCTATGACTAAGGCTATTGCCGAAACGCGTCAGCTTTATTGTTTTATTGTCACTCTGATGTACCAATAAACGTCACTTCAAGGATTACAGTTTTGCCGGCTCTCCTTATTACTGTTGCATTGGAGTGTGTTGGGACACATCGAGCCTCGGCACCTGTGAGTGGACCTGGTATATGGATTAAGTTGTCCCTGCGCTGTTACCTTTCTTCTTTTCCATACCAAAAACCATGCCACGTTCAAAATCACTTCCTCATTCTGATGCTGAGTTTGAACTTCAGCAAGTCGTTTTCACCACGTCTAGATGCCTAAATGCACTGAGTTCCTGCCATGTGATTGGCCGATTAGCAATTTGTGTTACCAAGCAATTGAACAGGTGTACCTAATAAAGTGGCCGGTGAGTGTAGATGGCCATTGGTGACTTGTGCTGTTTAGAAGTTTACTGCTTCAACTGGAACCACCATAGTTGCACCAAATTCAGTTCTAAGTAAATTACATTATTTAAATTATATATATATATCACATCACATCATATTGTATGTTACATTACAGGAGCCCAACATAATATTGCATGCATCTGTTAAAAATAATGAATTGCAAATAATCATGACATAATGAAACAAATTTCTGCCAGTAGAATTGGGGAAAAGTTAATTTCACTTTTAATAAATGCATGAAATCTACTAGGAAAACAGATTAGGTTGTCAAAATATGGCAGTGAGCTACTAGGAGAATTAGAGTCTGACATTTAATACATAGAAAAAAATAGATGTAATAGAAAAATATGGGATATGCAAGTTTATTTATACTCCTTTTACAAACATGCTCCAGGATGTTAGGCAATAGGCACAATGTATGCACTCATGTTGGAAAATCCATATTTCCCAACCCTTTGAACTGAAAAAAGGCTTAGCGGACTTTGCACAACAATGGTATTGTGATAGCATCATTACATACTCAGCTTTGTAAGGTAGTTGAAATGTTTTAAAACATTGTCTTGTTATGTTGTAACACAAAAGAGATTTTAATGCAACATTGAGGCTGAGCTGAAAAGACTGTTCTCTGCACGTGGTTTAATTTTGGTCATATGATGCATCACTTTAGCAATTTCCTTTTCTCTAGCTAGCAATATCTATGTTGGAAATCTTCCATGATTCCAGAGTTAGCATTGACAACATGTAATAGGGAAGTAAGCGCTCTCAAGACAATCCGTGGATATATACACATCTATTGCATCCCTACAATACTGTTAATTCATGGGCTATACATTTGACACAAGGGCTTGAAGAATAACATGGAACAGTGGCACTAACCATTCTGTGTGTAATTTATACTATGTAAAAATTAAATATTCAGAGGCAGTTCTTATTATATAAGCTTAGTACTATTGGACCAAAAAGTGACAATCATTGGTCTTCCTGCAACAGTGTAGCAAGCTCCTCAAAATAATCAATTTCTACATGTGTATGTGCAATTAAATAATATTAGTCAATAAAAGTTCCAGAAAAACAAATCCAAGGTGAAAAGCTGTAGCTGATCTTCACATAAAAGTTCACCACTGAGAATACCGTATATGTGAAATGGCTCTACCACCCAGAAGCAAAAGATGGTAGCTCACCCTATAACGTAGACCTTAGAAATCAAAGGTTAACATACATATAGTTCTCTTTAGCAAAGTGAAATGCTGGTGTCCTTATGATCAAAATAGGAAAGACACCGTATCCAGTGAGAGTTGTCCACCACCTATAGAAAAATGGCCAACAATTCACCAACTAAAAGTGAGTCAGCCAGCGCTCACTGACATCATATGATATCTATATATGATGACATAAAAATATGCAGACTGATAAGAACAAAAAATGAGAAATTATAAAATAATAATGATTAAAAACCATGTAGTCCATAAATAGGTGAGAACCACAAAGTAACAAAGGCCAATAAGAAAAAACAGCAGGTGGTGACTGGACAGGATACACACAAGCCAGAAGCTCCTTGTAGAGGTATGTGATTCCCTAAAACTGAGCTAAAAGGAGAAAAAAGGGCGCCAGGTCAGTGTAGGTAAAAACAACAACACTTTATTCAATATCCACTTACATCTGAGAAACTTGCAAAACTGCGTGTAAAGGTGCTGTGGTATCATGTGTTATTTCCCAGGACGGTAGACAGGGTGGACTGGAGGGCAGCTGTATAACGTCCGGACCTGCTTGAGATGACAACAGGGACTCCAAGAATCCCACCGCCGAATGACTGAAGATGAACGCGCCCAGGTGGAAAACAGCCGCTCAAACAAGCCAGGAACCACTTCATGGAAGAGCAGGAAAACGGCGGTGTTACAGGCTCTCACGTGCCTCTACGAGCTACAGCAAGACAGGACACACAAGCTGGGGGGGTACAACGCATTTTCTCCTTTAATTATAGAGATATGGCCGCTCACTTCAAAACCTCTGAATTAAATGTCAGATGCATGTATATTCCCATTTAAATAGCCGGGACAAGCAAGAGATGACTGGCTCCCTATCACAACCTCCTATTTCCTTTCTCTACCACCAGCAACAGGGATGCAATGAACAGTTGTGCCCGTTATTATTTATCCAGCAATGTCAGTAGAGCCTCATCCATCGTACAGAGAAAAGTTGACCTCCCGCCATATGCAAGAAATAGAGGACTCCTTTCCTTAGCTCTGGGCTATCTGCTTCAAGACAGTTTCTGCCCCATGACAGCTTTTCATTTCGGATTTCTTTTCCTAGGACTTATATAGACTATTATTATATGATTGCATATACACAATAGAAATTGTTTTTTTTTTGTATGTTAAACTTTAGTTCTTTTCATTAGTGTATATATATGTTTTTAGACTATTTCATTTTTTGCCCATAATTCAAAAATTCTAAATAGTTTTGTGACTACAGCATTTGTTAAACTTATATGTTGCAGAAAGTTGGTCACTTTGTGTGCTGAGGCTTGCCTTATAATTATATAGATTTAATTGGTGAGCGCAAGAGATTTCACAGATTAATCATTGGTCTTCATACCAACCTACCAGACCTTTTCAGTTTGAAATTAACTGTCTGTGACAGTTCTAAAAAAAAACAAGACTATTAAAATCTAAATATATGACCCGCAGTGTTATACAACACTAGCAGGGTACTGAAAATAGTCATCTTAGGATGCTTTTTGTTGTACCCAGGGAGACAACAGCCTGCACGTGAAGATTACATTTTTTTTCCTAATATGCCTTGCTATAGCATTGAGCAAAGTTTGTAGAGGAAGAGAACCAAGATAATACTGACAGTCACAGTATTTGTTCAAAAACAACCAATGTGTTTTGGGGGGCCAAGAGGGCCATTCATCAGGGTTTGACAATGCTGGACTGGAAAAAAAAAGCTTGGGCAAAAAAAAAATGGGGGTATCCTAGAATTGTATTTTAAAAATGGCATTCAATTTGCTCAGGTCATGCCAAATTAGAATACTTTCCCAGGGTTCTAGTGTCACTTTACCTCCTAATCCAGATATCATTGATATATAACATTACAGTGCCTACTGTGCTTTTAAATGCTTGTTCACTGTACGTTAAACTGCATGTAAAAAGCACAGGTGTAGGTAGGTTCTACGGGTTCCCCATGGGGTTTCTAGTTGCTGTAGAGAGCACCTTTCATACATGAGAATATAGTGTGTGTGCGTGTATATATATGTATGTGCGTGTATATATATATATATATATGTGTGTGTATATATATGTGTGTGTGTGTGTGTGTGTGTGTGTGTGTGTGTGTGTGTGTGTGTGTATATATATATATATATATATATATATATATATATATATATATATATATATATATATATATATATATACTGTATATATAAAGACTATACGAGAGCGGGAGCAAAACAAACAGACAGACACAGAGACATTGCCTAGTTATATGTTAGTGAAATTCATAATATGCTTGACCAAAGGGGCTTTTTCAATCAGACTGATTATTGCTGATTCATAATATTTTGAGCATTACAGCCATTGTTCAGAGTGAGATTGCTGTGCTGAAAAATGCAGAGGATGTCTACTCTGAAATAAAGTATTAATAAGATGAAATACATAGACAGGAGTTTGAAGGTTACCTGGTAATAAAAAATAAATTGAATTTAAAAAGGGTGTATTCTTTTCTGCTTTATCATTCAACAGCTACAGATATGGCTTGCATTGCAATATTCAGTTCCCTCTGATTAGCATTGACTTTAATGCAGTTTATCAAACCCTTGGTCACCAGCATTCACCTTAATGCTGAATGAACAATTAACAATTTTGAGAACTTTGCAGCTGCAAGCCATGTTTTAGGTTACTCTCTGCTGCTAGAGTTCCAAGGTGCAATTTCTGAATTCCCCTTTACATGACTAGGGTAGCTAAGAGCTAACCATCCACTTACCACATCACTTTATCCTTTTAACCTTTGTATCCCCTTTTACTTGTAATAAAAACCACTCAACAACTGAGGTGGGGTAAAATGGCCCGAAACTACCATAATATTAACAACAACTTTAATTAAATAACCAACATAATATTCAACTGCTCAAAAACCAGATATACTGATTTTTTTTAGATCCTTGACGATACCGATATATCCATACCACTTATTGTGTCAGAGGCACCAGCTAGCTGAGTTGCCACCCCAGCCGCGACCTATTGACTCAGGGCCTAAAACCCAGCTGACCTCAGCCACCCAGGGTTCTTAACACTACCCGGTCACTCCGCAGTGAACCGTTCCCACTCAAGGATACCATACCTGAGATGGTTCCCTACTTTTTATCCAGTGAACCAAATTATACCGCTGTCAAGGACCCCAAAAAATGCCACAGCACCACAGGTGTAACGCCTTACACCTGGGCGCCCCACCACACACGAAAGGCCCTCTGCAACCCATCCTCCAACCCCAGAAATCATACGTCAGTGCCCACTGCATTGAGATGAACTCTGTCACCCCTAAGAAATTGCCACGTGTCTGACTCCAATTCCAAATGCCTGATGACTAGGCCCCCATTACTAACAAGGAACCTCCCCACATCCTTATTGACTTTCACTTGGGCCTTGTTATTCTTGTCAACTGATCTAGCCTCCCGCCATGTCGTTCTGGCCACGATATCCGACCAAAGTATGATGGTGCTCGGGAAATTATGACGCAGCCTGGGAAAATCAAAACGAATATCTCAAATAAGTTCCCTAGAGGACCTAATACCTAAATCATTGCCCCCTGCATGTATAATAAGTATGTCCAGGGCCCTGTCCAGTCCAGCAAAATGAATAACCTCCGGAACCACCCGACTCCACAGCATGCCCTGAACCCCTGATCCATCTGACACTTCCTAACTCTCAGGGAAGGCCCAGCTGCCTGGCCTCCAGCCTAACTTCTGCCTGTCTCGTGCCCCAGTACACATAAGAATGCCCCAGGATCTATACGAGGCATCTCCAACCTGTAAGGAAACAAAAAGAACCACAGTTCCACCCACCAACCTGCCACACTTGGCTAAATAACAACAAAAGGAAGACATAGGGTGGAAAAAAAAAAAAAAAAGGTACAGGTGCAACACGAAACCCCCCCCATGATCTACAACAAATGGGGCCTAGCGTACAGCCTGAACCTGTTGTTGAACCTGCCGATCTGCTTTACCGCATTCTCGCTCACACCCCATTTAGATGCCTCTGTAGCCACGCTTATGCGTAAGGCGGTAGAACCATACTGCATGGGATCCAAGCCCACCTCCCCCAGACATTTACGAAACACTGACACAAACTGAAATATGGATAAGCAAGGAGCATGGACAAACAAAGGCCCCGCCAGCTGTGGCCGTATTTCAGCAAACTGTTCCATGGCAACCACCGGGCAAAGACCCAAGATGCTGCCCCGGAACAACTCCAAGTGTGCCCCTCTGCCGTACTGATCCATTTTGGAATTATGAATTCCAATCCAAACAGATGCAGCCGTAATAACCACATCCTCCCATCACCCCCAGCTCTCTTCTTGGAAGGGCTAACCAATTCCCCCAGCCAAAGGGCGCCGAAAAGGGCCAGCAAAAAGGCTGCCTGGAACATAATCAGTTCATAGGCCTCAGAACAGATCGAAAACAGGTGCTCCAATACCAATCGCAAGATTACTACCGAAACTGGCCGCCGGGAGTCTCTGGTACGGTGACCCCTGCGATATCCCTTCATCGCCTGTCTGACCACAAAGGATTTGGTTGCATCCCCACTACCCTGCAATTTGAACCAGAAGGCTAGGCCTGCCAATTTGTGGTCCACGGCCAACGCCCCCTGAATAAGGTTTACCACAAAATACAGTACAGAGGAAGACATTTCCACCCCCGGACTCCAGCCCCCCTACCTCCAACAGCAACTAATTCCATTCACGCCATGTCCTGGAATATGCTTCCCACGTGGCCACACTCAGGGAATTCCGAATGAATCCAGTGGCGATTCCAATGCAATCGTCCACAAGCACCGCGGACAAGGCGTCCCATGCTGCTCCACCTCCAGTGCCAACACGCGAAACTCGTCCCACTGCAAACGAGACAATGCATCCGTAATCGTAATAAAGGCGTTCAGTCGTAGGCAGAGCAGTACTAAACGGCGTAACAGGAGTACCACAGGTGGCGATACAGCTGAGATGTTATTGATAGCCGTCACCACCCCCATATTGTCACAATGGAAGCGCACCTTCTTATTCCGAAATGCATCCCCCCAGATTTCTACTGCCAGCACAATCGGAAACAATTCCAACAGCACAAGATTTTTTAACCAGCTCTCTGCACTCCATTCCACTGGCCACCATCCCGCACTCCATTGACCTTGAAAGAAAGCCCCATACCCTACTGATCCCGCCGCATCTGTAAACAGGGCCAAGTCAGTGTTGCTGACAGGGCCAGCCATCCACAGGGATCTGCCATTGTAAGACTCCAAAAATGTGTCCCAAATCCTAAGGTCGGCCCGTAGATCCTTAGTCAAGCGAATATAGTGTTGCGGGACGCTGACGCCCGCTGTAGCCAAGGAAAATTGCTGGCAAAAAATTCTACCCATAGGAATTATCCTGCAGGCAAAATTCAATTTTCCCAGCAAGGACTTCAACTCCCTCAACTATACCTTGCGCCTGCAAGCCATGCCGCCCACTTTTTTTCGCAGGGCCCCCAGTTTGTCCTTGGGCAAACGGCATTTCATGGCCACAGACTCGATTGTTATGCCCAAAAAAACCAGCTCAGTCGCTGGTCTCGCCATTTTGTCCGGGGCAAAGGGATGCCGAAACAGTCCGCTATATGTTGTAATGTCCCCAGCAAAACTGCGCAGGCGTTGGAAGCAGGCGGATCAAGTTTCCTCCCCAGGAAAACTTCTTCCGCAAGTTTCGGGAACTGGATTGTTGACTGTAAATTAGTGGACAAGGGGGGCACCCCTGCCAGTGCACACGGGATATGAAAACCCTCCTTAAAACCCTCCCCCAGGAGCCGTGCTGATTCTTGGTCCCGGTACCTACTTAGGAAAGGAGCCATCCTTTCCACCCTCACTGGAGTCCTCCCTTTTTCCGGACATATCACCCCCTCGGCCTTTTCCGGACTTGAAGCAGCGCGTGAGAGAATGGCCGCTGCCACACCCGGAACGCTCATGTTTAAAGTGACAGGTCCCACCGAAGCAGCAAGAACTGTCGTTAAACTGCCAACAAACCCCCTTTTTCCGTGAGGCCGACTTACCTGAGGTGGAGTTGCCGCCAGCCCCTCCTGGAAAAAACTGGCTGCCCCCTCTGGTCGGTGTCATCAGTTTCATCCAGATATCCTTATGGTCCCATTGAATAGCGGGCCGGACGGCTTTCCGCTGCTGGAATTGCTCATCGTAGTGGAGCCATGCCACTCCACCATAGACCCTATTAACCTCCCCTATAGCATCCAAATAACAAAATAGAGCTGAACAACTCTCCGGTTCTTTTTCGCCAATCACTCTCGCCAATATCGCAAAGGCTTGCGACCAAATGGAAAACGTGAGAGGGATGAGGCGATACCTACGCTTTTCTTCATCTTCCTTCTTGCTATCGTCCGGTTTAACCCAGTCCAGGTCTGCCCCGCCACCTTCCGATCTGCAGGCCATCCGCTCCTCCCGTCTGTCGCTGGTGAGCCCTCGCTCACAGCCGCTGGCCTCCTCTGCTCTGGACCCGTTCTCCTGGCGCTGCTGACATCATCAGCGTGTGCCGTGACCCGACTGGGACTCCCAGGCATCGACCGTGACCTGGAGGTGGCCACCGCCATCTTAATTCCACCCTCTTTCTCACCGCTCCCCCTCCCGGAACGGAATGCCAACGGCTGCACCAGGGGACAGGCCGGAGCCCGCAGCATTGCCTCTCCTTCGCCGAGCTGACATGCTGGCCGGAGCCTCACCAGACACGCCAGCTGCCTGCTCCAAAATCCGGACGATAGAGGATGGGACCGGGGAATACTCCGGTGAGTACCCATCCCCCGAGGGCTTCGCCTAAGCTGGGGATTCCTCCCAGGCACGCCACCCGTTGAAGCCAGCGTGCGCTTGGCAGGGTGGCCTGGAGGGTCCAACGGCAGGCTCCCATTGCAGTGCTGAGCCCGGGGGGGGTCCTATCAGGACTGAAGCGCTCCAGAGGCCTAGACTAGGCTGTGGGGGACTCTGCCGGACCCCTTGCAGGGAAGCCACAACCTGGCTCTGCACCCACGCCGAGCCGTGAACATCGGCTGCAGCCCTGAGCTGTAACAGCAGTCTCTCCAGCTCACTCATATTGCCGTGTGGGGGGGGAATAACGTTGCCTGCAGGAAACTACAGACATTCTTCCACTCCTCAATTCACCGACTGTTGAGGCCCCACCCCTACTCTGCAGTTACTATCCTTAAGCTCCCCCCAGCTCCCTTTCCTCCACAACCAGTGGGGTACTATCTTAGCTTCCACCCACCTATGTTAACCCTCTCATTGCTATATACCCTTATCACCCTGCAATGTCTCCCCTTCATTGACTGCGTTCCTGCTCAGCTCCGGTTCTTTCTTTCTAGAGCTGGTGATCTGCACCTATGGTAATAATAATTTGTAAATGTAGCAAAGTAGACAAACCCATTTAAAAAGTAGTAGTGTCACAAGAAGGTTGGTCCTAACCACAGAGGAGCCTCACATAGGAGAGATGAGCATGATGATAAAGAGTTCAGTTTGCATGGTTAAGGTTAAAGAGTTTTAGTGTATAAAGGTTTAAAGTTGCAGGGAGGGGGTGGTAGTGTACAGAGTGGTCTTATGGTAAGCAAGTCTTGATTCTCTGCACTAGGGAACGGCCCCCGCTGATTGGCTCCCACTTCGTCCAATCACAGAGGAAGCGGGTCACCGGGAGCGCGTGTGCCAGCCCAGACCCAGTAGTGTCAGATCACGTACCAGTATGTGATTTGGCACAGATCGGCTGCCCTGCCGCAGTATAGATGCGTGGGGCGGTCACTAAGCCATGAAGGAGCACGTTATTATATGAGAGTGGTCTCATTTAGAGAGCTCTTCGCAATGAACTGGTTTTTCACAAATACAAAACCCCAAAAACAGAAGATAGAGTACCTCACACATACAAATTTTAGCTACTTATTACTCCAAAACTAAAAAAAAAAAAGTTTGCTTTTACATAACCTTTAGATACAGGTCCACTATAACTGAGTACTATTATAGAAAGTTGATATTGGATGGTGAATTATAAATTCAGAATGGCAATGGATTCTTGCAAAATAAAATGAATATAAAAGTATGAATGTGCCAGGAAGATGAGTAGGTATCATATTTCTTTTTAATAGAAAAAAGAACATGCAATGTAATATGAATATTCTGCTCGCCATTCTGTTCAGTAGCTGAATGGTCAGCGATGTGCCTGGAATCCAGCTCGGAATATAGATTGTAACATAATGAAAAACACCGCTCTGCAATTAAGGCAAAGCATTCCACATAACGAACTGTAACTGAACTTTAATTACTTCTTTAGTGTTATTCCTCCCTAGGTGGAAATCTTCTTGTGGGGCATAACAAAGGTCTCACTAAGCAATGCAATCTCACATATTCCCCTGAAACTAATTAGAACAAATTTAATTCTAGTCTGAGAAGCTGGAGACTCGGAATGGAGAAAGGGGAACCTTTTGAACTATAGGGACAATATGTAGCCTGGCTAGGGAGGAAACAAGTGCAAATATACAGTGTTATCATCTGCTGTACAGCTTTATAGACAGGATTATTTTTTTTTCCAAAAAACAATTTCAGTTAAAGCGGTATTAAACCCAAAAACAAAAAAATAATATATTGCAGCTTATCAATTCTTAAATGTGGTGGCTGTATTGGTTTTCTATTTTTTTTAATCTTTTTTTTTTCTTTATTCTTACCTGATGATCTGGTCAATACCTTTGTGTCTTAGGATGTAAACGGATGATCGTCCGTTTACATCCGTTTGCCCATAGGAATGCATTGCTGTCCGTTTTCATCCGTCAATGTACGGTTGAAAAATGGACTCATGGAATGCTCGTGTGAAAGGGGCCTTAGGGTGTCAACACTATGGATGAAGGCGCAACAGAGGCACCTTTGGACAGCAGCATTGTTATTCTTTGGGGAAGGTAGTGTTAGATGCATTAGCAGATTTGGATGGACTTAAAGCGGAGTTCCACTAATTTTTCAGTTTATTAAAAGTCAGCAGCTACAAAAAAAGTGTAGCTGCTGACTTTTAATAAACACACACTCACCTGTCTCACAATCCAGCGATGCGGCCCCCTGAAGCCTCGGTTTTCTCCTCTGCATCGGCATCACTAGCGTGGGCACCCGGCTGTGACAGCTTGCAGCTTCACAGCTGGGTGCGCACTGTGCATGCGTGAGTCGTGCTGCACTGTCCTGAATGGCCGAGCAATCTTCTGGGACCTGTGACGTGTCCCAGAAGATTGCATGGAGGGAGGAGGAGAGGAGGAGTCGCCTAGGTGGCGTGGGTGGAAGTGGGAGCTGGGTACCTGTCAAAACTAGGTACCCACTCCCCCCCCCCAAAAAAATGTGGCATGTCAGGGGGTTAGGACTCCTTAAAGCAGAAGTTCCACTTTTGAGTGGAACTCCGCTTTAAAGTGTTTGTAAAGTCTCAGTCACATGCATTTGTAGTGTTTACATGGCTCTCTTCAAAGCTCTAAGTGTTGTTTCTCTCTGGTGCTCCCTTCCTCTGTTATCAGCATGAGTCACTTCTGAGAAGTTTTGCCGTCACAAGATAAAATTTGTGTCGGGAAGGAGAGCTCAGCACGCAGCTTGTCTATTCACAACACATTTCTTCTGCTGTGCGAAGGGGGTTTGTTCCTTTACTCCAATCAGCTATCACATACTGTAACTGCAGCTCTCCACCCCCCTCCTCTGTACTCTTCACACATGGAGAAGAATTTTAACACTTTTCTCCCCTTTTGAAGGGGTGTAGGGAAGAGAGGCTACATATAAACAAGTAAAACCTATGTTGGAAGATTTGTTTCATTTCTGTGTATCACTATCACCTGAGGCTGTTCACTTCACTGGGTATATTTGAGGGTTTACAACCACATTATCTGATGCCCAGCTTACAATTTGTAAGAAGTTATGGAAACGATTTTTCCTTTTAGGATAAAGGATTTTTATAAATGAATAAAATCTGACCATTGTAAACACCCGTGTCAGTGTTAAGTGGTTTGTCTCAACAATCTAAAGGCCCATACACACGATCAGACTTTTTGACAACAAACATGCAAAATAGCTGTTTTAGAGCAACATCCAACCGTGTGTAAGCTCCATCCGACAAACTTTTTCTGTTTCCATCAGACTTTTGTTGGCTGTGCGAACGGACAAACTTTCCGGCAACAAAAGTCCGATGGAGCAAAGTCCGATCGTGTGTACACAAAAGCATCAGACTTTTGTACAAACTACAGTACGCGGCTGCGAGAATGTTTCCAGCGCGAACCCATCGCGATGGGGTACTGTACATCTCGCGCTGGCTGCAATAGGAAAAACACATTTTCCTACTGCGGCCAGCGCGAGAGGGAATTCCCCTCTGGGGGCATACCAGGCCCTTAGGTCTGGTATGGATTTTAAGGGGAACCCCCTACGTCGAAAAAACGGCGTGGGGGTCCCCCCCAAAATCCATACCAGACCCTTATCTGAGCACGCAGCCCGGCCTGTCGCTTGTCCCCACCCCCTTTCCTGACCGCTGAGCTGCATGCTCGGATAAGGGTCTGGTATGGATTTTGGAGGGGAGCCCCACGCCATTTTTTTGGCGTAGTGGGTTCCCTTAAAATCCATACCAGACCTAAGGGCCTGGTATGCCTCTGGAGGGGGACCCATGCCGGTTTTTTATTTAAAATTTGGCGTGGAGTTCCCCCTCAAGATTCATACCAAACACAGTGCCTGGCATTGGCAGGGATCCAAGTCGGATCCCCGCACCAGTGTGAACCCGGCTCACAAGGTGTCAAACTCGCCAATAAATGTGGCGAGATTGACACAATATCAGACAACAATACAGAAGTTGACCAAAGGGTGGTGGTAAAGAGCTGAAAAACCACGTGATTTGGTGAAAGTTGGCTGGAAAAGTCCTGTCGTCTGTATGCAAGACAAACTTCTGGCCAACGCCCTTTGTGCAAAAATCCAAGGGAAAGTTTGTACAAAGTCCTATCGTGCGTATGGGGCTTAACTGCCATTTTTGCTGGACAGCTTGGTCTTTTATAGGAAGTTGCAAATATAACAGCCTTACTGGGTGGATTACCAAATGAAAATAAAGATGAAAAACAGACAAATAAAGAAAACGAAAGCAGCCAGCTAATAGTTGGTAAGCTGCAATAGTATCATTATTTTTTTCTTTGGTGTTTAATACTGCTTGAAGATTATACCTGGCAGATTACAGCAAGGAAGTCCCAAATCTGGGACTAGACGGGCCTTTGATTTTTAATAACAGTGTTTTTTAAGATAATTATGTTAAAAGTACCAGCATGATGTCAATTGTATCATTATTTATTCTAATCATTTCATGTCCAGAGGTAATTAAGGTCTAGAAGTGCTGGTTAACTTGACTATAACTTCATAAAAAAAATCTAATATCTAGTATTTTTTTTAAATACTGTAATTTTATCTGATAATTACCGTATTATAACTTTCACTGCCAGGCCCATACTTCCATTTTTCACCTTAGGTAGCTGGACCAATTTTGCTATTTTATACCCGTTTTATTAGTTTTCACTTACAGTTCTTGGTAAAAGAACCCCCAAACCATATATTTTCAGAAAGTACAGGGCCCGTAGAATAACAAAATGTTGCTTTTGATGTTTTACATCCCATACACTGTAGCTGCAAAATGGTTATCACGCTACCCCCCGCTAGCAGCCGAGAAAGGGTTAAAAACCACCGCAAAGCACCTCTGCAGAGGCGCTTTGCCAGCGGTATAGCCACACTGTCCCTTTGATTTCAATGGGCAGGAGTGGTGAAGGAGCGGAGTATACTCCGCTCCTTCACCGATCCGAAGATGCTGCTAGCAGGACTTTTTTTCCTATCCCGCCAGCACACCGCTCCAGTGTGAAAGCCCTCGGGGCTTTCACACTTGAGACATAGCAGCAGATTTTTCGGGTCAGTTTGCAGGTGCTATTATTAGCGCAATAGTGCCTGCAAACCGCCCCAGTGTGAAAGGGCCCTTAGCAAATTTGGTGTGAGTTCTCTGGTAAGGCTTGACACATTGGAGTAAGTCATTGCTGTATTGAGTTCACGTGTTTACAGTGCTGTAACATACCTCCCAACTTTTTGAGATGGGAACAAGGGACACCTATTAGCAAAAGTATGTAGGCATAAGACACACTCCGCCACACCCCGTTAAAGGAGAATTCTACAAAAAATATGATTAGTTAAACCCACAAGTGCTTTTTTTTACCGCTACTATTCCTTTATATTGGCTTTTGAAGTAGAGAAATGCAGCAATTTAGAAATTTGATAAAAGGTTTAGCACAGGGAAACACTTTTTGAAAGATAAAAAGTGCATTTTATATACAACTATATAGATCAGACTAAAATGAGGGACAAATGAGAAGGAAAGAGGGACAGAGGGACTTTGTTCCAAAGCAGGGACAGTCGGGAGCTGTGCTGTAAGCAGGTTTTACCATAATGAAACATGCTGCTGGCCTGCTAGCTCGAAAGAAATATTAATATTCAATATCAAATTTTTTCATGATATAAAGAAAAAAAGAAAAAAGCTTTTTAGCCCACATTCACATGGAATTGACAGATTCTTGTGACTGGAATAGCAACGGCCGCTGTCAGCTCGCCGCCATTAGTTTAAATAGACTGAGTGGCTGCTGCTGTTTGCATGTAGCTTTACACAGAGCAGATAGCTGTAGTTATTGATGGATTTGTGAGCCTGGATGTAGTCAGCTGCATCCATGTTCGGACATCTGTCAGCTGTCAGCCCACAATTAGTTTAAATAGGCTATGTGGCCACTGCCCTGGTCATTCTAGTTGCAAGAATCCATTCATTCTTGCTGCTGGAATCTGGTGGCTGCATGTAACTAACCATGTGAAAGTGCCCTAAGTTGTTATATTTTTGGGTCCTGATGATAGCAAATGAAGTAATTATGCACAAAGCATGGTGCTTTCCCATTAGGATGTGCTTCTTTTTCGTTAGAACACAAGAAGCCTTGGCTACTTGAAAATATCCCATCAGTGTTACTCCAAGTTGAGGAAGTCTTAAAAGTGGCCACCAGTAAAAAGCATTTTTTCAACTTTTTAGCTTAAAAAATCCACTTTAAATATTATTGGTGTAAAAAGCTACAAAAATAAATAACCTATCCGTGTCATGTATACTAATGGGCGCTTAATGCAGTAAGGTGAAAAATTAAGCTTGGCAGAGAATAAATGGTCTATAGATGGTGGTGGAAACTTGACTTAAAATTGTTTTTTGAGGGACTTAAAGATACGGCTGTTGGAAATGAAAGCCCTGGAGAGGAGTCGCTGACAAATAGAATGCGACGGCAGAGATTAGTGATGAAATATACATAGTTTCTTTGGATGAATAGTCTACAGCTTCGGGTGGAATGTGCTGAATTCTAGACAAAGCCAAATCGAGCGAAGATAAAAATTGAAAGCATGAAGAACAGTTTGTGGTTTTAAATTGCTTTGATAGCACTTTTATTTATTATGTTCTTATCAATTCATTGGATGAGCTTCTATTCCACTGGAATAAATCAATTTGTGTGTAGATGGGACATGAATAACTACAGGGTGCAGTATAGAAAAATGTGCTAAGAGGACAGAAGCCACTATGATTGCATTACACAAAGGATGGGACACTGGACAGTTTAACAGGCCTTTCAGCAATGGCCACTTTCCTATAAGAATTAGTAAATACACAAAATATGAGCTGCCATATTCTCAGGGTGTTATGACCTATAAGAAAAGGCATGTGAACAGGTTAGTCAATTGGGCTTGGTGGTTGAAGTGGCAAGTGTGACTGTCACTGCCAACAGTATGTGATGATGGCACTCTCAGCCTCAATCTGCACAGACATTTTCCAGCTTGTGGAACAACAATCTAATGCAGGCAGACTGAAAGTGATCATCACTGGGGTTTGCTAACTCTGCAAGTAATGCACACATAACCGTATCTGCTGTATCAATTCTGACTTTTATGACATTTCTGTAATACATGCTGTCACGTTTGTTTGGATTTAGGGCATTAGAGATAAAGCTTAAAGTGGTTCTAAAGGCTAATGGTTTTATGTTTTTTTACCATAATGGCAGAAAACCTTTCAGCTCCCCCCAGGCCCCCCTTAAATAGTTGCCTGAGCCCAATCTCGATCCAGGCCTATACCCATCTGCAGTAGTACTGCTCTTTTCTCCCCTCTTTCACAAGAGGCTCAACAGCAGTTGTCAATCAAATCCTATGAGGAGGGAGTGGGGGCAGACCTGAGCCATGTTGTGTGTCAATAGACAGGCATACCCTGGCTTTGGATCGAGACGGGAGATGTGCCCCCATGGCAAACAGCTTGTTATGGGGGCAAATTCAGAAAAGGTGAAGCCAGGAGTGCTAGCAGAGTACTTCATAAGAGTAGGTTCGGGGCAGCTCTGTGCAATACCACTGCACAGAGGTGGTAAGTATAACATGTTTGTTGTTTTATTGAAAACAAAGTACCTTTACAATAACTTTAATGATTTTTATATATTATATTATTATTATTATTTATTAAGAAGACCAGATGGTACAAACAAAATACAGATAAAGATATTTAAAAAAAAAAAAAAACCTTATTTGCAACTGTAAAGTAAATAGGAATAAACGTGAAAGTACTCTTTGGTGCCAGCAGAGTCTGGTTCAATGTATCTATCGTGTCTAGTTTTAATGATAAAATGAGTGTTCTCAAGCTGTAGTTACAGTTTTTGTTGCCCCTGAGGAATGTGTTTGCAGAAATAATAAGGCCAATCAAAGGCTATAAGGCATTGTTAAGCAACCTTTCAGAGGTTCAGTTCTAACTGGACAATATGAAGGAAAATAACTATCAAGCCCCAATAAAAATACAGCATAGTGTCCTCTGCTCCCCTTCACATCATCACCCCCACAGTAGTGTCCTTTGCCCCTCTGCCCCCTATACAGTAGTGTCTTCCGCATACCAGTGTCCCATCCCCCTTCACATAATCCCTCCTACTGTAGTTCCCTGTGCCCCCTATAGCAGTGTCCTCTGCGCCCTTCACATCACCCCCACTGTAGTCTCCTCTGCCATCTCTTAACAGTGTACTGTGCCCCCCAAAGCATTATCCTGTGGCCCCCTTCACCTCACTCCCTCTGTAGTGTCCTCTGCCCTCCTTTACGACACCCCATGTAGTGCCCCATGCCCCCACATAGCAGTGTCCTGTGCCCCCCTAAAGCAGTGTACTCTGCCCCCTTTACATCACCTGCCACTTTAGTGTCTTCTGCCTGCTCCTCCCCCTATAGCAGTGTCTTGTACCCCCCAAAGCAGTGTCTTATGTCCCCATTCACATCACCCCCCAAATATAGTGTCTTCTTCCCCTCTGTTCCCTTCACATCACATTCTCTGCACTGTAGTGTCCTGTGCCCCCCCCCATAACAATTTCCTGTGCCTTCTGCCGCCCTTCACATCAGCCCTCCCTATAGTGTCCTGTGCCCCCCCCCATTGTAGTTTCCTCTGTTCCCCCCATCACCCCCCCACATACACACACACACACACACACACAATATAGGTAGCAGTCTCCTACCTTACACTGGTGTACACTTTGCAGCAGAGCAGAGAGTGAGAGGTGTCACAGTACTGGATGCAGGGTGGGAGCGGGAGCTGCCAGAGTTAACATTTTACATGAACCAGCTGGTAACCAATCACCTGCTGGTTCACGTGAACAGTTATAGCCCACCCACCATCCAGTATTGTGATGTATCCAACTCTCCGCTCTGCAATGAGGGGGGGGGGGGGCAGCACAGGCTGAGGGGAAGGGCCAGCAATGCAGGGCCATGTTCCCAATCTACCTGCCCACGGTCGACTGGTAGATTGGGATCAATGGCTTGCTGACCCCCTGGTATAAGGGGTGTAGAGTGGAAGGGTTAACGTGTATAGGATATTCTAGCAGACCTTTGTTTTCCAACTGTATCTATATTTTACTATTATCACATGCTACAGTCTAATTACTCATATTATATTGGGCAGCATGAAAGTACTATTTGATAAAGACTAAAGTTTATATACATAAAATGCTTATAACACCTAGGAAATAAAATGTGTACAATCTGCCTCCTGCACCTTATAATACATAGGAATTTTGCTTCAAAATGATGGTAAATCTATTTTTACAGTGGGATGGATGCTTGTTATAAATGTAATTTAAACAGATCAGGATTTATGAAACATGTCTGGATTTTGGTTTTGTAGTGGGAAAGAAAGCAGCCAGGAATGTGGCCTGCTTTCCACTGCTTGCAAAAATCTTTATGACATGCCATAATGCCTTTGCTAATGAAGGTTTACAATGCTATGATTGGGCTGTTGACCTGAGAAATGTCATCCTGATAGGTTTATTTATTTTAGCCTAGGTAATGTAATAAATGCTTTAAACTGGAATTTTTTTTAATGACATATATGATAGGCTCATATCTCTGGATTTCAGTATGGTTATCTAGATGCTGATAGGGACTGTGTAGATTACTGCTAAAAATCGTTATATTACTGTTATGAAGTTTAGTAGACCTCTTTTAGCCCTTATTCACACTATAATTTGCACATGAATCACACAGAAACCGCACTGCATTCCCATGCAATTCACACGCAATTCAGTGTAGTGTGACTTTAGCTCATTCATTTTGAATGGGCTCAAAGCACACCATATTGCACCAAAAAGGTGCAGGCAAATTTTATGGAACTGTACCGCAACCGAATCTTATATGTCGTTTTGTACCATCTAATCCGGTGAAGGCAAACCGCACTGCATTTGTGATCCTTTTGGCATGTTGTTAACTTTGTATTGACACCCACAGCAGATCGCAAAGTGCAATTTAAATGAGGTGTGGGAACAGCATAGGAATCGCTAAATTTCCCGCACCGCATATGTGTGGAACGGGGCTTCAAGCTAATGGTCTGCTGAACAGTCTATGTATTCACTTGGATTGGGCTCTGATATGGAGATAGTCAGAGAAGAAATGTATTTTCAGAAAATGTCACAGGCTGGGGCCACAAGCAACAGACTTAAATCTAAATTGTTTATCACAGACTTGCACATTTTAGAGAAATGAGGGGGCACTGTGCACCATTTGACTTCCCCCCTCTGGGGGTCCTCAGACCTCATAATCTTTATATTCCTCATTGTATACAGTTTTTTTTAAGCAAAATATTATTGTAAATGGGTTTATGACTTGGGGATCCTGCCAGTAACAACACTTCCTGTTGAAGACTGACAACACCTTTTCAGCCTGCAGTGCATACTGCTTCAGTTGGCCGTTCAGCTGCCGGCATTTACAGATGTCATTCAAAGCCCAACTGGCAGCTAGAGGAGAGAAGACTACAGGTAGTGATTAAGCCCAGGTGTGGCTAAAATGGGTATGGGAAAGACATGATGTGTCCTGTTTTAATACCATAATTAAGATCCATAGCGTCAAGAGTGCATAATTTTCAATTGTTCATGGGTTTGATTGGTCGTTGTGAGCTATTGCATTTGCCCATTATTCTTCACCTTTTTAATTGACAGTGGAAATGAAACCAATCAATTTTTTTTTCATCCATATTGCAGAAATCATCTCTGCATGCAAAAAATTTACTCATTACAATGACCATTCCATAAAAATTCATCTAAGAAATTGTGTTTCATTTTTTGCATAAATATGTTAATAATGGAACATTCTTTTCATCTCTGAAACCTTACAACCTGTTGTTCCTGAGCAGATGAAATAATTGCTCTCCCCAGAGGTTTAATCTTATTGCTAATCAGATCCTCTTGTATTTCAATTTATCGAGTTTTACTAATTTCCTTCTAAGAAAAAATAAGCATTCTGAAGACAATATTTGCATATGAATTTGCATTATATTTGAGAAACTCTTTTCTTTTTTTTTTTGTCCCTTATAAAACAAAAAGGCTGCAAACCCAGTCTTTAACCTCTATTTGATTCAAGTTGTGATCCAACAGTTACATTGGTCTTATTATCTCACTTTTCCTATTTTGCACTGTGTTGCTGTTGGCCAAAGTTGGCAAAACTCCCTTAACGGTTTCTGAAGGATGCTTAAAGCAGAAAGTAAATCCATCCATTTAACAGTTTCAAAATGTATCCGGAATGTAACACTCCCATTGGTTGCGCTTTCAACCAAACTGTCAAACCATCCAATGGCTGGTGACATAACTGATCACATGTGCAGCATCATGGCAGCGTTATGCCCCGTACACACTGTCGGATTTTCCGATGGAAAATGTCTGATCGGAGCGTGTTGTCCGAAATTCCGACCGTGTGTGGGCTCCATCGGACATTTTCCATCGGATTTTCCGACACACAAAGTTGGAGAGCAGGAGATAAAATTTTCCGACAACAAAATCCGTTGTCGGAAATTCCGATCGTGTGTACACAAATCCGACGGACAAAGTGCCACGCATGCTCAGAATAAATAAAGAGATGAAAGCTATTGGCCACTGCCCCGTTTATAGTCCCGACGTATGTGTTTTACGTCACCGCGTTCAGAACGATCGGATTTTCCGACAACTTTGTGCGACCGTGTGTAGACAAAACAAGTTTGAGCCAACATCCGTCGGAAAAAATCCTAGGATTTTGTTGTCCGAATGTCCGAACAAAGTCCGACCGTGTGTACGGGGCATTAGATTGAACAGAGGCCAAGATGGCAGCTTCCTTGGCTGAAAATGATAGGAGGGTTTACTTCCACTTTAACCCTTTTGTCAGATGTACTTCTTTTTTTTTTTTTTTTTTTGAGCACTTACCTAAATGGCTGTAAGAGATATCCACACATTTAACATACTAGTTATTAAATATACACACGAGTGCAATGGCCATTTAAATGGGCTCATTGTTCATATCATAAAGTTTCAAAGATAGCATGTCTTCACAGTGTTCAACAGTGTAGATGAAGACATATCTCAAGCAGAGTTTTGAAAACCTGTCTTCGGATCCCACCCACCTTTGTATAGGGAGCCTTACAAACAGTATGCAATAAAGGATTAATAAGTCCTTGTTTTTGCTATGCAATTTAGGTTCAGAGGTCCACAGAATTGGTAGGATTTGAGAACAGAATTTGGAATCACAGATATCAAGGTATACTGCAGTTTTCCCAACAATGTCACCCCACCTTTCAGCAGCTTATATGTTAGCAAAATATTATGCAACTATATATATTTTATTGTTTTAATAAAGGGATCGGCTAAAGCACATTGCCTAGCTATGTACAATACATAGAAACACAGATCCCAGCTTGTGGGATCAGAAAGGATTTTTTTTTTTTTTTTTTTTCCCTGCTGCAGCAAATAGGATCATGCTTTGCTGGGGTTTTTCGCCTTCCTCTGGATCAACTGTGGGTGAAGAATTGTGTATATGGGATTGTATGATTTTTTTTTTTAACTAGATGGACTTGTGTCTTTTTTCAACCTGACTAACTATGTAGCTATGGACTTTGAAGATTAAAGTATAGAATAAGTTTCATAGAGAAAGAGAAGACTTCTTTTTTTACCTTAGACTAACTGATTGTCTGGCAAGACAGATGACAGTTTTCTTATGTAGATCAATCCTGTTGTTGTACCTGAAATGCTTTTTCTGATCCATCTTTTGTCATTGGCCTCCAGCAGTGTTGGAGTTAACAATCTTAACATCTCCCTGACCCCTATCTTGGCCCAATCCTTGTCACCTGTGTATATGGGATGAACGGGTTACCTATCCTGCTTTAACTGCATGGTATTCTATTTCTTCAGCTACTACTTGCAAGTGCAGAGGGAAAATATTGTGTAAAAAAATAATGAAGTTACTTTTTTAATGGCTGGGCTTTAGATATTACAGCACTGTTTGTAAAAATACGGCATCTGTATAATATATAATAGCCTTCCTTTGCCAACATGACTGCAATATGTATTAATTACCTCTGTTTCTGCCTTTTCCAACTCTGATGCAATAATGTCTTTGCACAAGGGGCTCACAGCTCAGCAGTGTGTAAGCGATCTCTGGCCCATGCAGGCCACAAGTAGGTTCTCACAGTTCAGACCAGCTCTTGCTGCTTTAAAACACATCAGAAAAGGAACAAACAACGTGATAAGACATTTATATCAGATTCAAAGCCTTCACCCATTGGTCATTACTATAAATAGTATACAGGACACCAGCTGAAAGCACAAAAAATAGAGGTAATACAATGATTAATGGAAGAAAAATTTGAGGAAATTAATTACTTAAAAGAGTAAAAGCTGTTATAATACGACCAATTGTGATCTCACAAGAAATTGAGATAAAATAATTCTATCCAGCTTTGATGTATAGCACTGACCCCAAAAGGAGCTGCTGGATTTTTTTGGATCCTCCTAGTCTTTCTGCTGGTGATTTGGCCTTTAGCTGCACCCAAACACTCATTGACATAGACTAAAGCCCCATACACACTATCAGTTTTTCTGCTGATTTTTGTCTTCAGATTTACCAAAACCATGTAGTGCAAGGGCCTGCCTGATAGCCTCTCATTTTGTCAATCTTCTTTTTGCAAAATTTTGGCCCAAATATCTTTGAGGCTTAGAGCAGATGATACTCAAAGACAGCAGCAAAGATTTCTTTGCTCTGTAGTATCTTTAACCTCCATCACAGGCAAATGCAGATTTGGTAAGACAACTAGAGACATACCTTTTAAGTATCTTCAGCCCCTGTCATAGGCTAGTTGTAGACCTTTAAGCTGAGACCAGCAATTAGCAGCTGTGGAACTTGGAAGCTAAGACTTGTAATTGAACTCCTTCTTCGCCAGGCAATAGACCAGAGAAGCAAAAACCTCTTTCTCTGGAGCTACACCCCCCTCAAGTAGCAAGCCTGAGAGACCAAGACTGGTCCCATCACATTTACACCCTCACTAGGCAGCAGGCTTGGGAGGCAAAGGCTGTACCCTTCACACACACATCCTTTCCAGGTAGAGCCTGAAAAGGATCCCCATATATTTATCCCCTTTTCCAGTGCACATTACTGGCAAAAACCTCTCAGTGACTGACCAGGGTAGAATTAAATGTTCAAAACCCCAAATCCTCTTCTTGCTCTGTCCACTGCTACACACTACACAGAAGCAGGCAGAAGCAAACATGTCCATGGGTATAGAAGAAAACTAACAATATAACATAAACAATTAGAGCTCAGAGACTGTCTACAGCTTAGCTGCTAATAAAAGAATTTAGACCAGGGGGACTCCAGCTGATAGCAAGCTCCCCACAGAGCCATCATATAATTAACTATTATGAACTTCTGGTTACGACACATTTTTTAGTTTGTGTGTGTGTGTATGTTTATATGTCTTTTAGTGGATTCAATTTTTTCCCCCTCTTTTTTTGGGTACAAAAATGGCATTGAAGTCTGAGAGGCGTACAACGTTTGTCCTTTGCACATAGCCAATGCAAAGAAGCTGTGGAAGTATTGGAGAGGGATAGCCCTTGGTACCTCCAAGTATGCAGAAGCTCGAGAGGTAGCAGACCAAGCACTGAGACTGTGCAAGTATGGCATACAGGGCAGGGCAGGAGATAACTTGCATATCCCTTCTATGTGATGAGAAAAAAGGCAAGATGAGAGGAGAGAAAGGACTATGGTGCATGCTAATGTTATTGGGTAAAACAAGCCAAACAAAGACAGAGGAAAAAAGCTTTTTACCCAAAGCAACAATAATTTAAATAGCACAACAATTGAACACATTGCCAAGGATGAAGGGTGTAACTATATAGCCACAGCAGACAATGCAACTGCTGTGATGCACAGAAGTAAAGGGGGCCCAGCATGGTCTGGGTACACAATGATTTGGGCAGGTAGCAATAGCATTCGATTATACATTTGGATAAAATTGATATTGACATATTTTGACAACTTCTATACAATGTCTATAGAATAACTACTTGGATCACCAGAGGAATACTCTGAGTTTAGGACTAGAGAAGCAGAGGAGCCCCTTAAAGTAGTGTGGGATTAAACTCTGTGGAGGCCCATAGGCATTCAAAACCTTGGGGCCCCCCTCTCAGGTTTCCTGAGGTTTCTCGTGCGCGTTCTAGTGGGATAACATTGAACTAGTAGTGTGCACATCGGCTGCTGTATGGAGCATGGACCATCACTACTGTACATTACATGTACGTGAGTTGCACCAATATTTTTTTATAAACTGACAGCTGAAAGAAGATGAGCTTTTAGGAGACAAACTGTAATGTGAACATGATGTCTATGGTTTATGTACTTTAAGTTGTTATTAGGTCCATTACATTAATACCATATTTTCTCCATAGAGTCTTTAATGTAAACAGAAAGAAAGCATTAGTATTGTAATCTTCTTTCAACGTCAAATCAATATTTTGTTTCATTGTTCTGAGGCCCTTAATTGGCATGGGGCCCATAGGCGGGTGCTTACTCTGCCTACTTGGTAATTCGGCAATGCCCTAAAGGATTTTCTGAGGAGCCCCACCACATTTAACCCCTTCCCGCCGACCGAACGCATATATGCGTCCTCATCTTTCAGGGGTTATACCGGGATGATGCCCGCAGCTGCAGGCATCATCCCGGTACCGTTGTTTTCAGCGGGCGATCGGCTACCCGTATATAACAACCGATGCGGCTAAAAGCCGCTCGGTTGTTATACCGGAGGAGCGGGAGGGACATCTCCCCCCTCCCGCCGCCTCCCGCCGCTGTTACCGGGCCTCCCGTGCGATCGGGAGGCCCGGTGTCCGTTCCGCTGCCTTCGGCGGCTGGGGGCGGACTGGAACGAAGCTGCGAGCGGCTTCGTTCCAGCCTTCTTCTTGTAAATGCGGAAGCGACGTCATGACGTCACTTCCCGTTTACTCGGCTGCCAATGGCGCCGAATTTAAAAAAGTACACAGTATTCAGAATCGCCGTTTTCGGCGATCTGAATACTTTGAAGTGTAAAGGAGGGATGGGGGGTCTTTTAGACCCCCGAACCCTCCATAAAGAGTACCTGTCACCACATATTACTGTCACAAGGGATGTTTACATTGCTTGTGACAGCAATAAAAGTAAAAAAAAAAAAAAAAAAATTTAAACACAATTTATAAAGTACAAAAATAAATAAATTAAATAAAAAAAAAAAAAAATTTTTAAAGTGCCCCTGTCCCCGCGAGCTTGCGCAGCGAAGAAAACGCATACGGAAGTCGCGCCCGCATATGTAAACGGTGTTCAAACCACACATGTGAGGTATCGCCGCGATCGTCAGAGCGAGAGCAATAATTCTAGCCCTAGACCTCCTCTGTAGCTCAAACCTGGTAACCGTAAAATTTTTTTAAAGCGTCGCCTATGGAAATTCAAAGGTACCGTAGTTCGTCGCCATTCCACGAGTGCGTGCAATTATAAAGCATGACATGTTTGGTATCTATTTACTCGGCGTAACATCATCTTTCACATTATACAAAAAAATTGGGGTAACTTTACTGTTTGGATTTTTTAAAATTCATGAAAGTGTCACTTTTCCAAAAATTTGCGTTTAAAACACCGCTGCACAAATACCGTGTGATAAAAAATATTGCAACAATCGTTATTTTATTCTCTAGATTCTTTGCTAAAAAAATATATATAATGTTTGGGGGTTCTAAGTAATTTTCTAGCAAAAAATATGGATTTTAACTTGTAAACACCAAATTTCAAAAATAGGCTTAGTCATGAAAGGGTTAATTATGGTCCTGACACATATATTTTGCTTTATGAATGAAAACTGATCTTTCTAATTATTGCTATCCTCATAGAGCTCATTCTCGCTATGTTGTTGATTTTGTAAAGAAGTTGAGAATCTTCACTCAAACTGTAGCTTTGTTCCCATGATTAGGCATTTGGATTTAGCACACTACAACACACAGATGGTTCACAACATATGTGCATTGTAGTGCCCTAGCTAGGTACATTGGGATGCCTTTAGGCCAGGTTCACACTATTGTGAATTGGATGTGGGATCCCTGCATCCAATTCACAATAGCAGGAGAAGGTGACTGGCTCTCTATGGAGCCGGTTCACATATCTCCGATGCGGCTCTGGTGCAAATTTGCACAGGAGCCCTGTGTATCTTTTGCTCCGTTTCAGGTCCGAATCCAGCCCAAAATTCGGGCTGAAATTAGACCTGAAGCGGTGAACCAGGACGCACAGGACCCCTGCTGGGAGCCGCATCGGCATCCAGTGTGAATCAAGCCTTAAATTTAATGCACTGGATATATGTGAATTTGCTCTAAGACTTATAATGGATCTTGTTCTTCTATAGCTGACCCCCTTTTGAAAGTTATTTTCAATATACAATGCAAATGTTTTCATAGACTGATGGTATCAGATTTACAGAAGCAGAATCTCTGTGTGATCCTCAACCAGCAAGCCTTGTAATAAAATATTGAAGTGCATCACAGTTACTCTAAAAGGTTTTAAGAGCATCCGAGTAGCATTAAATGTAAGACTGAGTTAAAAATGTTGAGTACAGCTTCTCATATTCCAGTCTGTTGTGGCCTTTCTCTACTTCCCATGAATTATAGGCACATTACACCGTCTGCATCATTTATTATCTACATGGATTGTTTCCCTTTTCCTGGTCACGAATCCCCATATTAGCACGAAGACTGAAATGTACTTCTACAGTTCCATGAAAGACAAGGTACTTTGAAAAGGGTCTGAATTATTATTTCAATACTATGTAAGACTGAAATACCAATATGTTCTTTACAGAGTCATTTGTTTGTCAGATGTGTTTTATTGCTGTATACTGGAAAGTATAACCAGACCAGTTATGGTGTGGTGGGCCAAAGCAATGCACTAAACCAGTGAGCCAGCACATTAGAATCATCATAAAATGGGAATACCCAAAACAAGGGGTTTATTTTCTTATTTTAAGACAATATATAAAGAGAAGGTGGACTTTAAGGAAAGCTGAAGATTTAAAAAGTTTGAAAACTACTTTTAAGATTACAATAATAAGCTAAAGATTGTATAATGCGACCCACACAGTGTGATTATTTTACAGGATTACTTGCTAAATTTACATGTTTATTTGTATGAAATGCTCAGTGAAATTTTTCCAAAACTTTGGTTATTGGTGTACCCGTGTCAAAGTCCTCGCATTATCCAAATACTGTACTACTTGTACTGTTAAAGTTACCCTTTGCATCCCTTTTATTTTCATTCTATGATAAATAAGGCTCAGAGATTGATTTACTAAAGGCAAATAGGCTGTTCACTTTGCAAGAGACTTCTATTAGCTTAGTGAATGTGGTGAAAATTCACTTTGGAAAGAATACTCAATTATAGGGATGGGCTGAACAACCCCCCCCCCCCGGTTCGGATCACACTAGAACAACTCGAACAGGCAAAAAGTTCTATCGAACATGCAAACCCTATTGAAGTCTACGGGGAGTGAAGATGAAAAATCAAATCCTAATTTTAAAGGCGTATATGCAAGTTATTGCCATAAAAAGTGTATGGGGACCCAGGTACTGCCCTAGGGGATATGTATCAATGCAAAAAAAAGTTTTTAAAGCAATCGTTTTTTCAGAAGCAGTGATTTTAATGATGCTTAAAGTGAAACATTAAAAATGAAATATTCCTTTAAATATCGTGCCTGGTGGGGCTTAGTTTGCCTGTAAAGTGGCTCATCTGTGCGATGTGTAGAATAGCGCCACAGCAATAATGAAATTTCTATAGGAAAAAATGTCATTCAAACTTGCTTGCGGCTATAATGTATTGACAGCTCCCAGCAATATAGATGAAAAATCAAAGAACAAAATGGTGTAGGGTCTCCCCCCAAAATCCATACCAGACCCTTATCCAAGCATGCAGCCTGGAGGTCAGGATAGGGGGGGAATGAGCGAGCACCCCCCCCGAACCATACCAGGCCACATGCCCTCAACATGGGGGGTGGGTGCTTTGGGGCATCCCCCCACCCCCCCAAAGCACCTTGTTCCCATGTTGATGGGGACAGGGGCTTCTTCCCAACAAACCTGGCTGGTGGTTGTTGGGTCTGTGGGCAGGGGGCTTATCGGAATCTGAAAGCCCCCTTTAACAAGGGGGACCCCTACCCATTCACCAAAAAAAGTGTCAAAAAATAAAAACCACAACAGACAGTTTTTGACAATCCCTTTATTAACCACTTACAGACCACCGGACGTCATTATACGCCGGCTCTTTGAAGTGGAATATCGTTGTTATGGCAGCAGCTAGCTGTCATAACCCTGGTATCCACTTCTTTCAGATAAAAGTGGACTCAGCAGCAGACTCGCCGCAAGATCACTTTTGTCGGTGACGGGAGAGGGGTGCCCCCGCCGGTGCTTCGGTGCCCTCTGCTGCTTACCGGAGCTGCCGGCAGCTGCGGAGGTGATCGGATCCTGTCCCCTGCTTCGCTGGCTGCCGAGTGAGGGGGAAGATGGACCCCACCCGGCTCCATACCATTGCAGGGCGGAAGCGACATCAAAACGTCACTTCTGCTTATAGCTCTTAAAGGGACATTTTTGTTTTCAACATGGGGACAAGGTGCTTTGGGGGGCACCCCAAAGCACCCTCCCCATGTTGAGGGCAAGTGGCCTGGTATGGTTCAGGAGGGGGACTGCTCGCTCGTCCCCTCCCTTTCCTGGCCTGCCAGGCTGCATGCTGGGATAAGGGTCTGGTATGAATTTTAGGGGGGACCCCACGCCATATTTTTTTTTAGATTTTTTCGTGGAGTTCCCCATAAAATCTATGCCAGACCCAAAGTGTTCCCCTTAACCACTTCAATATAGGGCACTTTCAACCCTTCCTTCCCAGACCAATTTTCACCTTTCTGTGCTCTCACACATTGAATGACAATTACTCAGTAATGCAATACTGTACCCAAACAACATTTTTATAATTTTTTTTTTAACACAAATAGAGCTTTTTTGATGGTATTTAATCACCACTGTGTTTTTTCTTTTTTGCGATATAAGTGAAAAAAAGAGCAAAAATTTTGAAAAAAAAAAAACACTTTTTTTTTAGTTTCTATGATAACATTTTGCAAATAAGTAATTTTTATTTATAAATTTGGGCCAAAAGTTATACTGCTACATATCCTTGGTAAAAAAATAACCCAAATTTGTGGATATTATTTAGTCTGTGTGAAAGTTATAGAGTCTCAAACTATGGTGCAAATCATAAAAATTTGATCACACCTGATGTACTGATGGCCTGTCTAATTTCTTGAGGCTCTGAAACCCCAGTACAAATACCCTCCAAATGACCTCTTTTTGGAAAGTAGACAGTCCAAGGTATTTAGTAAGAGGCATAGTGAGTTTTTTGAAGTTGTATTTTTTTCCCACAATTATTGGGAAAATGAAGAATTTTTTTACACAAAATTGTCATAACAAGTTATTTCTCTCACACAGAATATGCATATTTCCAGTTACACCCCAAAATGCATTCTGCCACTCCTCAGTATGGCGATACCAAATGTGTGAGACTTTTTCACAGCCTGGCCACATAGAGAGGCCCAACATGCAGGGAGTACCAGGGCTGGACTGAGACAAAAATTTGGCCCTGGACTTTATCCAGGCCGGCCCACTTTAATTTTGCAAACAGGCACAAAAACAGTATCCTGTGCACTTGCGCAAGAGTGACGTCATCACGGCCCAGCTATCCACACAGCAGGAGCACGCAAACCCAGAAGGAAGAACGGGTGAAGGATGAAGCCTCCGGCAGCAGTGAAAGCACGCTGCTGGAGGGCTTCTCTTCTCTGGGTAGTGTAATCCCACTTCCTTACACCATTCACAAGTGGGATCCCACTACCCAGAGTTTTCTTTCTTGCACTGGGACACTTTACTCTTACTGTCTTAATTGCATATTTTGCACAGTTTTTTTTCTCTGCACATTTGAAGACACTAATTTGCACATTTTTTTGCACTCCTTTTGCACTTTAATACCATGGACATAGTTTGGCTATAATAGTTTTAATTATAAGCATGGTTTATATATGAATTTTTTGCTGAAAATATTTTTATGCACTTATTTTTTGCACCTTTCAATATTAATTGACACTTTTGATGAACTTTTAGCTATGTTGGAAATTATCTCATGAAATGACACTTAAATGTTTTATGCAGAATTAAGTTACAAAAATATTTACAACAACTTTATCAGTGCCCCTCAGCACAGCTTCACCAGTGCCCATCAAAGCAAGCTTACCTGTGCCTATCAATGCAGCCTCGTCAGCACCCATCAATGCAGCCTAACCTGTGCCCACCAATGCAGCCTAACCTGTGCCCACCATTGCAGGCTCACCTGTGCCCACCATTGCAGCCTCACCTGTGTCCATCATTGCAGCCTCACTGTGCCCATCATTGCAGCCTCACTTTGACCACCATTGCAGCCTCACTGTGCCCACCATTGCAGCCTCACTGTGCCAACCATTGCAGCCTCACTGTGCCCACCATTGCAGCCTCACTGTGTCCACCATTGCAGTCTCACTGTGCCCACCATTGCAGCCTCACTGTGCCCACCATTGCAGCCTCACTGTGTCCACCATTGCAGCCTCACCTGGGCAGAGGAAGAGAGAAGGCGGACGGATCATGACTGGGGGAAGAGGAGAGCCATGGGATCACAGAGCAGTATAGCAGGCCAGAACAGCTTACATTACAATTGACTCCACTCTGCTTGCCATCATACACAGCCCTACCTCCTCCTGACCCCGTGCCTGTGGTAGACAGAAAGCATCCTAGCATTTGACCTGCGTTCTGTCTATCACAGGTGCAGGGCCAGGAGGAGACAGGGCTGTGTATGACGGCAAGCAGAGTGGAGTCAATTGTAATGTAAGCTGTAACAGCGGGCTATCCCACTCTGTGATCCCGTGGCTCTCCTCTTCCTCCATGGTCTCTTCCCCTAGGGTGATCGCTGGAAGAACGGCTCCTGATCAAGCCTGCCCACAGGCGGTGCTCACCCCCCTGCTCCCAGGTAGCCCAGCTCCGAGTCCTCTGTCACAGAAACAGGCCCACTGAGCCATCGGCCCACCAGGAAACTCCCGGTAGTCCCGATGGCCAGTACATCCCTGGGGAGTACCATCAGGCATTCTAGGTGTATAAAGTACACATCTAATTTTATTCCTACCTATTACACTTTTGAAGGTCCTGGAGCACCAGGACAGTGGAATTACCCACAAAATGACTCAATTTTGGAAAGAAAACACCCCAATGTATATGCTATGAGGCATGGGCTGCAGATAGGTACTCGGGTACTCTGATGGGCTGCAGGAGAGAGGGAGAGTTCCTGCTGGTGTCATTTTACAATGCGCCATAGGGAAGTGGTTAAAATCCATACTAGATCCCATTTTTTTAAATTCAATTCTTTTTTGCACAATAATTTTTTTTTTTTAATCTGGCTCTGAGCGGGGAAGCTTTAACAACCTATTGACTGTGCACTTGACGGGCGAACCTCCCAATAAGTTCCCAGAAAGTTTGGGTGTTAGGCGAGTACCTGAATGGGCAATGTTCAGGCCAAACTTATGCTCAGCCCAAACCGTTTGCACATCCCAAGTGGTGCCTGAACACTGTAACGCCTCACAGCCCCTTGAATGCTTAGGGAGCACTGCTGGTTCAGAGGACAATTCAGCAGAAGAGGCCATAGAGGAAGAAGAAGATGGGATGGAGCAGACAGATATGGCAGAATCACCCCCAGTTTTTTGGAGGTGTGGTGGCAGAAAAAGCTCCAGCACTGAACCCTGTCCTGCATCCTTGCCAGCTGCAGAGTTAGCCAGTGCGCCATAAAGGAAATGTAACGTCCCTGACCATGCCTGCTGGACCATGAGTCAGCAGTAATGTGAACCTTGCTGATGACCGCCCTGTCCAACGAGGCCAAAACATTACCTTCCACATGACGGTAGAGAGCTGGAATGGCCTTACCTAAAAATAAATTTATTTTTGGAACCTGCTACTGTGATATAGCACATTCCACAAATTCACGAAAGGGGGCAAAGTCTACCAGAGGAAAAGGCAGCAGTTGAAGTGCTAGCAATATGGCCAAGCTAGCATTTAGACACTGAGCATGTGGATGGCTGGGACAGTATTTTTTTTTTTCTGTTCAGCAACTGGGGTAGCGAAATTTGCCTGCTGAAATCAACAGGTGGTGTACTGCTAGCAGATTGGCTGCAAGTACTTGTGGCACCCATTGCTATGCCATCATTTCTCTCAGTGCAGGTTTTTTGAGAAGTCTTGAGGTAAAGTAGAGGAAGAGATCCCAGATGAGGAGCAAGGAGAAGTCTGCATTTTTTTTATGATATGGGTCTTTCAGGTGCTGTTCCAATGGACTGCATGGCAGGTTGTCATAAGTCTTGTCAAGCATGTGGTGCCCAAGCGGGTGGTGTTCTGGCCACACTTGATCCACTTCAGACAGAGATTGCAAACCGCAACGGTGCGATCTACTGCAGAAAAAAGCCCACACCAATGAACTTTTGGAAGTTGGTGCGGAGTCAGCAGCGCCCTGCACCTGTGGAAGTCTGTGGTGTAATGCAGTAGGGTGGCTGCCCTTAAGCTGGCCTCTGGAGGACATCCTGCCTCGTTGGAGTTGTGCCTCCTCCTCCTCACTTTCTCTCTACTGTTCTCTTAGGCACCCAAGTACAGTACCTCACCATCCCCTCCCTCCTCATCACTGGAGCAAACTTGGCAGTATGCTGCAGCTGGGGGGACATGACTGATAAAAAGGGAGAACACCAGAAGCGCCACCTAAGTGCAGAATTAAAATCAGGGCTTTAATGGCAAGGTACATATAAACACTTACAAGAAGTAAGAAGGATATAGGCTCATCTGTATTTAGAGGTCCCGGGGGCTCCTCGTCTCTGGAAAGGCTTCCTAATGCATGGCTGTATAGATGGGTGGTCAGCAGCACGTCCTGTGGCCACCTGTTGAGAGACTGGAACCAGCGTGGAACGCACAAAAGTGACGTCACGGGCCGCAGGATCACATCCGGGGGAGTTATCACAGGGAAAGAGGATGGGCTGGCAGGCTACGCGCTCCTTCTATTGGCCTGGGGTCTCAACGGTACTATTTATATGTCCGTGCTGTGGGACAACAGATCCCAGCATGGACGTATCTGTAAACAGCCAGACTGGAAAAACAAATTTTTCTGAATGATTGCAATGGTGCTAATGTGTCAAGTTCAATTTAAAAGACTGGCAAAGATTGCGGCATAAATTACACGTAAAACAAGTATAAATTGATAATAGAAAATCAATGGTTAGAAACTAATATTAAATTAAATTAAAAGGATAAAATTATTATTTATTATAAAAATTCATATGGACATGTTCAAGTAGCCCAAAGAATATAACATGCCATGAAGACAACTTATAAAAACTCACTTGTATAAAATCAAGCCTTAATGACAGGTATTAGTACTATTACTCAACTGCAAGAATAAAGTGCTAGATGAGGGGCTAGAGTATAAGGGTTAATGTGTCATAGGAATGAATCGCAGATACTCTTACGCGGATGGAGAGTAGACCATGGGTACTTTGAAGAAGCACACATATATATATCTAAATTGCAAAAAAGGGGGGGAGGATCATGCCTGCAGGACCATATGCACACACACCCCCACACACATATGTATATATGCGTGCGTGTGCGTACATACCGTCATGGGGGAACATGACTGCTACTTTCTTATCCTTCTGTGGCACCCCCTTTCTCTAGGCTCACATTACTCCCTTCCTCAACCTGGGAACCAACATCGGAGCATTCAAATTGCTGCGCATCCTCCAGTGGCATGTAACCGACACTGTGATCGAATAATTCTGGTGACTCCTCCGTGCATGATGGTGGGGCTACGGAAGGAGAAACTGTGGACAAGGAGCCGGTGGAATAGGCCGCTTTGGCAGCTGTGGTGGAAGGCAAACTAGTATGAGCCTGGGTGACAGAGGATAAGGAGGATGAGGACGGCTTAGTTATCCACTCCACCAACTCTTCTGCATGTTGTGGCTCAATAACACGGCCAGCAGTGGAAAAAAGGACAAGCGTGCCCTGCCTGTAGAGGATGCACCATGTCCGTGACCACCACTTTTAACTGTAGACACAGAGGCTGCTTGCCCTTTTTTCGTGGCCTGTGAGCATCTGCCTCTCCTTGTTGGCCTTCCAGGCATGATAGGGATTTTTGGGTTTTTTGGTTTTTTTTTTGCTTGGTGAACTATAAATAATTTTTTTTATACTGTATACATATTTTTTTCCTTGTCAAAAGAAGTTTATTGAGTATACAATGTTATTAAGATACATAAAGTAAGTTTACAAGGATCTATAAAGTAAGCTCATTGTTTTACAGTAGGGTTTATATAGGTAAATATCATGAAATTTCAAATATTAAACATTGGGTTCACGTAAACCTAAATTAAAGATATATATCATTTCCTTAGTTACTTTTGTAGGTATTTAAATGATTTATACCTACTATACATATTGTTTACAAGTAGAGTGTATATAGGTCAAGTAAATTCTGATAATGAGCTTTAATTGTAAGGTGGAGAAAAGGAAAGAGAAAGAAGAAAAAGGGTTGAAAGGTAGAGGTATGGTCCACAAGGTTGTCCCGCTCGTCAGTTTATTATTCTTTTTAGTTCTCTTTGAAGCCTTAGAATGGGTGTCTCTGTAAGTCATTTAATCTGTTACCATGGCAACAGGACAGAGTCATTGAAGTTTGACAGGAACTGTTGTTTTATCCAAGGATGCCAAAGTTTTTTGAATTTTGGAATTTGGTTTTGATCGATGGCTACCATCTTAGCATGGGACATTGTATTATTCATTCTGTGAATTGTTTCTGCTAGTACCAATGTAGGAGATTTCCATGCCTTGGCCACTGTTTGTTTTGCAGTCGTTATTAGTTGGATCATAAGTTTGAATTGAGAGAGTGTTAACCATTCCGGTTTTAGATTAAGTAAAGTTAAATATGGATCTGGTTGTATTATTTTTTTAAATATTTTAGATGCAATCACGAAGACTTCCTTCCAGAAGGTTTGGATTACTGGGCACGTCCACCATATGTGTAAATATGTGCCTATTTCTGGGCATCCTCGAAAACAAAGAGCTGAGGTATTAGGTGAATATTTTGCCACTCTAGCGGGTACAAGGTACCAGCGAGTTAGGACTTTATAATTTGTCTCCAGTGCTAAGATGTTGGGTGAAGATGACTTAGATGTGAGCCATATGTTAGACCAGTCCGTGTCTTCTAAAGTTCGTCCCAGGTCCTCCTCCCACCTCTGAACGTAAGAGGGTCTATTAAGATTTGCTACTCCATATAAATGATTATAAAGTGATGAAATTGTATCTTTAGCAAATGGATCTTTTGTACAGATTGATTCAAAAATGGATAATTGGGATAATGGTGTATCCCCCTTTAGGAATGGTGTATAGAAATTTTTGATTTGGAGATATCTAAATATCTCAGAGTTTGGTAGATCATATTTTTCTCTAAGCGATGGGAATGAAAGGAATGATTTAGATGCTATGAAGTCATTTAGTGTCTGAATGCCTGATGTTGTCCAAGCTTTAAAAGAATTTGGGTAGATCCATGCCGGATAAAAGGCCGGATTTCTGATAAAAGAAAGGAGAGGATTGTGCGGAGATTGTAACTGATATTTGGTTTTTAGTTTATCCCAGAGAGATAAGAAGTGTTTAGTTATGGGATTATGAATTTTAAAGCGGTCTTTAGGATCAAGACATAATAAATTTGATATTAATAGAGGGTCATTTTCTGAAGCCTCTATAAATACCCATAATGGGATTTCCTGTTTTGCATGGTATTTGGACAGACTGGCCAAATGTGCTGCTCTGTAGTAGTTAGTAAAATTAGGGTATCCCAGGCCTCCTTTATTTTTGGGAAGATGTAGTGTGTGTATAGGTATACGTGGTTTAGAAGAGCCCCATATAAACGAAGTTGCTCTTTTTTGTACTATTCTCAAAAAATAGGAAGGAATTGGAATAGGGAGGACTCTGAATAGATAAAGCAATTTGGGTAGAATAGTCATTTTGATTGCATTAATCTTCCCTATCCAGGATAAAGGAAGTTGCGACCATTGTTTTATTAGATTTGTGATCTGTCTTAATACAGGAGGATAATTGGTTGAGAATAAGTCAGAATGAGATGCTGTTAAATGAATTCCAAGATATGGGATTGATTTTTCTGCCCATGTGAATGGGAGAGCAGCCCTAGCCGGGATCAATTCCATGTTTGTGAGCGAAATATTAAGCACTAGGCATTTCTTAGGATTAATCATAAGGCCGGATAGGGCTGCAAATCCATCAAGAGCTGGTATTAAGTTAGGACCAGAGACCTGTGGTGATGATAGAAAAAGTAATATATCGTCTGCAAATATACATAATTTGTGTGTAATACCTCCTACTTCAATGCCAGTTATAGTTTGGTTTGTTCTGATGTATTGGGCCATGGGTTCGAGTATAAGGGCAAATAATAAGGGAGATAATGGGCAACCCTGTCGGGTACCTCTTTCGATATTAAAGGCTTCAGATTTGTATCCAGCATATTTTATATAGGCTTTGGGTTTATTATATAATGCTTTGATCCATGTTAAAAAGTGGGGTCCAAAACCCCATTTTTGTAATGAATATTGCATATATTGCCAGGATACTGTGTCAAATGCCCTCTTAATATCGAGAGATAGAAAACATAAAGGGATTTTCCGTTTTTTAGCAATATGTGCCAATAACACTGCCCTGCGTATATTATCGCCTGCCTGTCTATTTGGCATGAAGCCTACTTGATCTCTATGTATTAATTTTCCTATAATGCTATTGAGGCGTTTTGCTATTATTTTTGCTAATAATTTAATATCGAGGTTTAACAGAGAGATAGGCCGATAATTCACACAGGAAGTATCATCAGAAAGGGGTTTTGGGATCATACAAACAATTGCCATTAGTGTTTCTTGCCGAAAAGAATGTCCATCTAGAAGATTGTTAAAAGTTTCAGTGAGAATGGGAGAGAGTATTTCTGAGAATGTTTTATAGTATAAAGCCGAGTATCCGTCTGGGCCTGGTCTTTTGTTAAGTTTTAGGTCTTTTATGGCGTTAGCAACTTCATCTATAGTTATAGGCTCATCCAAACTGCTTTTTTGATTCTGAGATAATTCAGGTAAGGCTATTTTTGAGAAGAAGGATTCAGCCTCTGTAGGATTAAATTCATTGTTTGTCTTGTATAAAGTTGCGAGATGTGAGTGAAATTTATGGACTATTTTAACTGGATTACAAGTGTAAACATTTTTTGATAATTTCAAACGTATTGGTTTGAAAGATTTGTTAGTTGAATTTAATGCCCGAGCCAAATATGTACCTGGTTTGTTTGTATTCATGTAGAAATTGTGTTTGGAGCGTTTGAGGGATTTATCAACTGACTCAGTGAGAAATAGATCGTATTCCAATCTAGATTTTTCCAGATGAGATTTTGCACTCTGAGATGGATTATCTTGAAATGATATGTAGGCTGCATTAAAATTGAGTTCTAGTTTTTTTGCTAGATTTTTGCGTTCCCGTTTAAATAGTGCCATTTGTCTTTGTATTGTACCACGCAAGACAGGCTTATGAGCTTCCCACAGTGTTATTGGGGAGATGTCTGTTGTATTATTAATTGATATGTATTCCTTTAAAGCTTGTTCAATGGCCATCTGATGTAGTTGGTGTTTGAGCATTATGTCCGGTAAGTACCACGTTGGGTCATGCGCTTTTGGTATGGCTGAGGCTATAGTAGTGTATACTGCATTATGGTCAGACCACGGAATTGGAATTATATCTGATACAATAATTTCTGGTATCATTCCTATTGTTAGAAAAATATGATCTATTCTGGTGAAGGTTTGATGAGGGTGCGAGAAATAAGTGAATTTCTTTTTCATTGGGTTACTTTCTCTCCATGAATCTACCAGATTGTATTTAGAAAGAAGTTGAGAAAAAGGTAATCTAGAGGTTATTTTGGATGGTGTAAAAGGTGATTTATCTAGAAATGGGAGGAGGACCTGGTTCGAATCCCCACACATTATCACTGTTCCTAGTTTGTGTGTATTAATCACTTGTAATATATGTGAGAGGAATGGTGTAGGTTGTTTGTTAGGAGCGTAGTAGGAAATCACCGTGATTGCTGTATCCATTATATAACCCATGAGTATCAGGTATCTACCTTCTGGGTCTTTAATTTCTGATGATAAGGTGAATGGTGTGGATCGGTGAAATGCAATTAGAGTTCCCCTTTGCTTGGTACAGGCAGAAGCCGTGTAAATTTGTTGATAAAAAGGAGAAATATATTTTGGAGTAGAATCTTTGGTGAAGTGTGTTTCTTGGAGGCATACTATGTGAGCCTTCTTGTTATGGAAAGTACGGAAGGCTTTGGTCCTTTTTTGAGGGACATTTATTCCCTGAACATTCAGGGAAAGTATATTTAGTGGTGCCATGGCAATAGATCAAATAGTTTTGACTTACTTTTTGTTATGCAGAGCTGACTGCGCAGATCAACCTGTGTGGACTGAAGAGATGAATAGATAGAAAAGAAACCAGTGAATTCTGGAGTAAAGAGTAAACAAAAAACATATGAGATTAGATGATACATTGTATAAATTATTTTTTGCAAGTAATCACAATTTACCCGTGAAAGAGAATAAATATCTCTCTCAGGGGAATAAGTGCCTTCGTCTCACTCCCACATAATATGGTTGGGAGAATGAGGAGGGCTAATGGGGGTACACGGATCTTCCGCTTACAGGAGAGAAGTGCTATGTCAAAAGACATCAAAATGATGTTTCATTAATTGGAGTGCAGAATATAGTTTTTGTTGAAATGATTTATTCCAGGGTGGTTGTATATGGTTAGTCTTGCCCTAGGCTAAATAATTCAGTTAGAAAGGTACTGTTAATAACTTTGGTATTGATGAAGATAGTTTGAATTATTTTGGGACTTTAACCCCTCCAGAGTAAACAATTACATATTTTATTCATATGTAACTGTTTAGATGTGTTAACTCATAAAATTGAGGTTGTATTGCTTCAGATTAGAATAAACAAAAACATAATTCTAGGAACTAGTTAGGTAATAATATATTTGTTTTAAGAAAAGAAAGAAAAAGCTTCCATTACTTCTGGATTATTGAACATATTTGTCCTAAAAAGTAATAAATCTATTGTTATTACCTGATAATATATAACTGAACAAGAATTTCCTTATTTCACGTATATATTCTAAGGCTATATGAATCAGAAGTAATAAGAAATATAACTGGAATGTAACATGATCCCACACAGTGTGTGACTATCAGAATGCAGTTACATTCAGTTATAAATACAGGTTTTTTATAGAGAACCATCTCTTAGTATAATAAATGAAGAGATATCAGGAATTTTAATGTCAGTCCATTGAATCTTCTTGGTCCATGGATGATGTGGCATAACGGCCTCTTTTGTGAGAATGATGATTGCCATTTTGTTCTGGAATTTTCTGGGTGCTGCCTGAAGGTGAAGATGATGCCATTCTTCTGCGTGTGGGAGTGTTGCTGCTTGTGGGTTCTGTCAGATTTAATTTTAAAAGGGTTTGTTGTAGTTCATCTGCTGATCTGTTTCTGTAAATTGTACCTTGGTGGTTAAATCTGACTGAAAAGGGGAAGCCCCATTGATACATAATGTTGTGGCGTTGCAGTTCCATTAGTTGGGGTTTCATGGATCGTCTTTTAGTAATAGTAAGTTGGGATAGGTCAGCAAAAATTTGATAATTGTGTCCTTGAAAATTAAGTTCCTTTTTTTCTCTTGCAGCAATTAGTATTTGTTCTTTCGTTCTGTAATAATGAAATTTTGTGATTATATCACGTGGGGGTCCATCTTTCTTTTTGGCTGTGAGGGCTCTGTGTACTCTGTCCAGTTCTAAACGTTCAATAGGGATATCTGGCTTTAGTTCTTGTAATAGAGCAGTAATAGTAGATTGCAGGTCTGTCACAGTTTCAGGTATTCCTCTTATGCGCAAGTTTGAACGTCTGGCTCTATTTTCATAATCTTCGAGCTTAGTTTGAAGTATTAAATTCTCTTTTTTTAATTGTTCCAATTCTGTTATATTTTCTTGGGTTGTAATTTCAATTTCATCCATTTTTATTTCTAAGGCTGCGGTGCGGTTTCCCAGCTCTCTTATTTCTTTGGTTAGGCTTTTTGTTATTTGGTCTGAGGTTTGTTTTAAAGCCTTATGAAGCATCTTTTCAAATTGTAATAATATTACTGGGGATACTGAGGAGGCTTGTGGAGAAGTTTGTGAGAGGATTTGTTCTGTATCTGACTCAAATGGAGAGTCTTGCTGTGACATTTTCTGTCTGTGAGAGCGCCCTGATGCTGTATCTTGTGAGGTGACTGGAGCTGCTTCAGCTGCAGTGAGTGCCTGTGAGCTCTTTGTGAGGTGATTTTTATTTCTGCCACGGTTTCCTCCCAGTACCATATTTCCTGCCCAAACTTTCACAGTTTGTTCCCTGGGGCAAAAAGGTTCAAATGGATACCTTTTGAGCCTGCAGGCTCCGCTTTGTCCTTCTCTTCTCTCCTCAGCGGTGTGGAGCTCTAACAATGCATGTCTGCTCTGCTAGGCTCCGCCTCCTGCCCCCCCGTATACATATTTTTTTAAGAAAATAACGATGCAGCAACTGTGGAGATTCTTTTTACTACTGCTGCTGCAAAAAACACCAAAATAAAATAAATGTAAAAAAAAATAAGAAAGACCAAAAAAAAGAAAAAAGGAATCACTGCTGACGCAGAAAGAGAAACACCTGTGATGCAGAAGGGGGACAGCAATTATGCCCTAAATATTCTTAGTGATGCTGCACCATGGAAAAAAAAAATCCAAGATATACCACTGCTGTGCTGATGCCGAAGGAATAACACCTGCGACACAGAAGGGGAAGTACTAATAATGCAGCAGCAGAACCTGATACTGTGCAAACAAAAAGGAAAAAGAAAAAAAAATGGGATCAGTGGTGACACACCAACAGTTCAGTAGCACCACAACACTGTGTTATTCACACTACACTGCACTGTAGTATATACTATACACTGCACAATATACTCTGCACTGTAGTATATACACTCTGCATTGCACTGTAGTATACACTGTGCACTGCACTATATACTCTGCACTGCAGAATATACACACTGCACTGTAGTACATACTATGCACTGAGTTATATACACTACACTGACTGCACTGTATTATGTATAATACACTGCCTGCACTGTAATATATATACTACACTGACTGCACTGTAATATATATTCTACACTGACTGCACTGTAATATATATTCTACACTGACTGCACTGTATATTCTACCCTGCATGCACTCTATATATAATACTACACTGACTACACGCTCTATCCACTAACTAACCTGCCTACGCTATCTCCACTCCATTACACTACATATGGCTGCTGTGTAAGCAGCCTTATATAGTGTGGGGCGTGGATTGGGCAAAGGCATCCTGCCTTTGGCCAATCATGGCTCTCACACCATATCGCGCTGTGATTGGCCAAACCATGCAAGTCAGATGCATGCTTTAGCCAATCAGCAGTCGTCAATGCACTGTGATCTCGCAGTGCATTATGGGGCGCTCCTTGGTGGGCAAACAAACACCCGATGTTCGAGTGGAAATTTACGTTTCAACTCAAATATCGGGACCATCCCTACTCAATTACTTGCAAGGGGAAAAAAACATGATTTTGCTTGCACATGTTTGGATGATAGTGGTCAGCAGATCATCACCTCGTTCCCTAAGCTAATAATACATTTTCTTGCAAAGTGAAAATTCCCTTGCAAAGGTGAACAGCCTATTAGCCTGTGATGAATCAACCCCTCTTTTTCCAAGAGTAGATATTGGCCTATCCAAAAATTGTCCTGGAACTGGAAAAAAATGCTCCTAAACCAATCCACTGGTTAAATCAGTGGTTCTCAACCTGGGGGTCGGGACCCCCTTGGGGGTCGAATGACGATTTGCCAAGGGTCACTGAATCCTGGGCTGTTCCTGAAGCCTGCACTGCTCTCTCAGCCTTTTCACCGCCGCCCAGAACAGCTGTCCCTGTAGCCTGTGGCTGCCCACTCAGCCTCTTCACAGCCGCCCCTTCAGTTCAGAGCATGGCTGGGGGGAAGTGACTAGAGGTCAGCTGACTGGTGAGGAATGTGAAGTGGGAGGGGCTGAAGGAGACCCTATCTCCTGATTTCGGCATAGGTGTCACTGCTGCGAGACACCACAAAGTCGGAGACACAGTGAGTAACACTACCTGTGATTATTGTTGCCATTAAAAGTCCCCACTACAGTTCTCAGATCAGCAGATGACTTTGATCAAGAGCACCTAAGTTGGCTGATCAGAACTCCCCCCCAGCACTGCCACTGATCCCACCCCACACCAGCACTGCCACTCATCCCAACTCCCCGCCAGCACTGCCACTCATCCCATTCCCCCCCCCTCTACCAAGGAGTAAGAGAAGGAAATAAAAATAGAGAATACATGGAAGGGAGAGGAAAATAGGGGGAGGAGCAAAGAGAAAGAGAGAGAGAAAGAATAAGAGAAAGAACAAAAAAGACGGCGAGAGAGGGATGGGGAAAAAAAACAAGAAATTAGGATAGAGAGAGATAAAAGGGAAAGAAAGGAGAACAAAAATAAAGAGTGGTACATCCTAAGTGGAAGGGATTCAGGGAGCGCTAAATATCCGTGGGTTAGGGATGAAAATTACTTGCCTTGCCTTGGGTGCTGACAACCCACGCTACGAAAATAATTTTACTGTTAGGGGTCCCCACAACTTGAGAAATTTTATCAAGGGGTCACAGCTCTAGTAAGGTTGAGAACCACTGGGTTAAATCAACATGTCCCCTACAGGGCTTTCCACAGCCAACATAGTAAACCTAATTTCCTGGCACCAACCTGGCAGCATATTTGTGGTAGTATGCTTCCATGTATTGGTGCCAGGAAAGGAAAATTATGGTAAGTATTTGATGCAAGTGCCACCATTGGTACCTGTGCTGTAATGAAGAAGAGCTGCTCATAATCTCTTTTACTTAAAATGTGGATTTACTTTTTAATTTAGTAATCTAGTTCACGTTTATAAATCTTTTATTTCACTGGCAATTTGTTCTGTTATTCAGTTTTTTCCTTCTTACATGTAAGTTTGGTACTTTGCAAGAAGGTATAATAGTCTGCACTTATATGCATCTACTGCAATTACAAAGTATTAGTTTGAAAACCTGACTGATCTTTATGTGGTGGAATTGACATCTCTATTATTTGCCGTTCCTCCAAAATTACTATAATCTGACAACATTTATTATGTTGGTTTATTTTTAAAAATGACAAAGGTCTAGGAGGAACTGTTGGGAAGCCTAATTAGCAACACTTTTGGAGAGTTGTGCGGCTCTTTGTTCTCTTTAAGTTGTTTGTCAGTGTGGAGTATTCTTAGCTGTTTTATTTATTGGGCACTTTTGAGTAATAGGCTTTTCAATGTGTTGGTGAATTTCTAAGGTGTGCAGGTAAAAGGAAAAAAGTTCTTTTAAGACAGCTAGAGGTGAGTGTTGATAAAAAGTCTGCCTTCATTAAGGATTTTAATTTTGATTGGTCTCCCTATATCCATGCTAATATTGCCATTGGAGCCTTTGTTGCATGGCCTCTTTGGCTTCTAGCATCTTTGGCATTTGTCAGAGCAAATCATCATGTTGGTATTTGAGACTTTGTGGGCTTGGCAGCATTGCAAGTATTTGTTAGCGCTAAATAAATATATATTTATAACATTTCTGCAGATTCCTGTTTTAACGCTTTAAAAAGCTGCAAGTTCAAAATACCAGCTTATTTTCCAAAGATCCAGTGATTTCTTAACTTTCTATTTAAAGTGGAATTACACTTCATCTGTGCGCCACAAACCAAAAATGCGATTTATTTCATTTTTATTATTCAAAGCAGACTCACCCATCCATCCATGTCTTCATGCTTTAATTTGTAGAGAAATCACTTTGAAAAACACTCCTTAGCATTTCTGTCTGTAGCCATCTTGCGTAAGGGCAGATGATTCAATAGAAACCGGATGACATTCGGCCCGTGTGTATGACAACCGGTTCAACAGAAGCTGCCTGAACGGCTGGCTTCTGTCAAAGGGGTATGATTGAAAAAGGTCTGCCGATCGGCACCCAATCAGCGCTCCCCGTCAATGCGATCTGGTGGGGCGACTGCCCCTCCCCCTCAGAACACAATAGCTCAGCAGGGATACACCTGTACTAAGATAGGATTGTTAGTACAGTGGCCCCTCTCAAGCTCTTCAGTTGTGTTTTGTTCAGCTTGCTGGGTTGGATGGAAAAAAAACTGCTAGTGTGTACCAGGCTTTATAGTACTTCCTGGAATCCACCTTCCCTTAACCACTGCGACGTGGCTCCAAAACTAAATTGACGTCCTTTTTTCCCCACATATAGAGCTTTCTTTTGGTGGTATTTGATCACCTCTGTGGTTTTTATTTTTTGCACTATAAACAAAAAAATAGCGACAACTTTGAAAAAAAATCGCAATAAGCGTATATTTGAATGGAGGAGAAGATTCGGATGCCGCACACCGGATGTAGTCAAAAAATTTTCACTTTATTGAAAAAATGGGATCATTCAGGACTGAGTGCTTACTCATAGCTTACTCAGTAACTCAGACCTATGAGTAAGCACTCAGTCCTGAGTGCGAAACGCGTCAGCTTATCTGTACTTTCTGCATGACAGTCTTGTTATTTTGATGATCCCATTTTTTCAATAAAGTGAAAATTTTTTGACTACATCCGGTGTGCGGCATCCGAATCTTCTCCTCCATTCAAGCCTGCTTTGCCTAGCATTCAGCCAGCACCTGGAGCTCTTCTGCTCTGAAACTTCTACTTACACCTGGGTCAGTGTCAGCCTGAGCGGTGGAAATATTTTCTTTGCTAATAAGCGTATATTGATTGGTTATAAAATAGGGGATAGTTTTATTGCTTTTTTATTATTCTTTTTTTTTTTTACTAGTAATGGCGGCGATCTGCAATTTTTATTGGGACTGTGACATTATGGCGGACACGTCGGACAATTTTGACACATTTTTGGGACCATTGGCATTTTTACAGCGATCAGTGCTATAATATTGCATTGATTATTGTAAAAATGTCACTGGCAGTGAAGGGGTTAACCACTAGGGGGCAGTGAAGAGGTTAAGTGTGTCCTAGTGTGTGTTCTAACTGAAGGGGGGATGGGACTGGGCAGGGGAGATGACAGATCGTCTATTCATACTCTGTATGAACAGATGATCTGTCTGTTCTCCTCTCAGAGAACCAGAAACTGTGTGTTTACACACACAGGTCCCTGTTCTCTGTGTGCCCCGAGCGATCGCGGGAGCCCGGCGGTGATCGCGACTGCGGGCACTCGCATCGGCTCCATGGGCGAGCAGGGGGGAGCGCGCCTCCGGCAGCGTGCACGCGCCCCCCAGTGGCCATCTATGGTACCGATGTACCATGACGGCGATTTGCGCAGCCGAGCCATGCTGCCGCAGTATAACTGCAGCGGCTGGTCGGCAAGCAGTTAAATAAGGCACGCAAGCAGGAGAGGGTGTGCGTAGATGAGAAAGACCCTCCTCCCCTACTGAAGACATCTGGAATGTATGATGTCATTAGCCCAGGCATGGAAACCAGGAAGTAATTTTAAAAAAATTAAAACAAGCAAATATGATATACTTTTCTATCCATTTACTGATGTTAGCAGCATAGGGATTGAAATAGTTCATGTTGATTGAGAGAGTGAAGTTCCACTTTAAGCTTACAACATTTTGTTACACTGATATCCCAACCAGCATTTTCAGCCCTGCCTGCTGGACTACAGAACTCAGCCTTTCCATCTCTCTTTTCCTGCACTTTCATACATTGACTTCTGTCAAACCAACATAATTCTGGTGCCTTAACTTCCAAGAGCCTGCTTACCCACTATGTGTAGGAAAAGGATGCCTGGGAGGTGTAGTTCTGGGGGAGGGGAGTAGCTGTTTGAATAAGAACTGGCCTGCAGCTGCCCCCACTATTGCTTTACAAGCCTGGTTCTGAAGTGTATTTCTACTTTGTTAGCCAAATTAGGATAAACCTATGTTATATTTGTTACATGTCCTTATTCACACAGTAAAGCTTAAAAAAATATATTTAAAAGCTGTAGCTTACCTTTTTTAGGATGCTGTGTTAGCATAAGGCTAAATTCTAGGTAGTTCTCTTTTTTTATAAAGGGACTGGGCAGCTGTGTTTGCCATGTCTGTACCGTGCAGGCAGATATTAATTCTCATTTATAACTAGAGGTGAATAATGTCTGTCCTAACAAAGCATTAAAAATGTAGAGGTTGGGCTTGTTGCATTGTATTTTAGGACAGACTTGGGGCAGGTTTTCTCTAATATTGTTCAAAAAACCTTGCAGTCATTTATGACTTCTCCTCTTGAGAAAAATCTAAGATATGTATATATATTTCCAGTACATCCTTCCTGAGGACTGGTGCCCAGAACTGGACAGCATACTCTATGTGCGGCCGGACCAGAGTTTTGTAAAGCGGGAGAATTATCGTTTTATTTCTGGAGTTAATCCCTTTTTTAATGCATGCCAATATTCTGTATGCTTTTGTTAGCAGCAGCTTAGCATTGCATGCCATTGCTGATCATCTACTAGGTTCTCCCTCTAGTGTATAGATTGCATTCATATTTTCGTCACCCAAATGCATTATTTTACATTTTTCTACATTAAACCTCATTTGCCATGTAGTTGCCCACCCCATTCATTTGTTCAGATCCTCTTGCAAGGTTTCCACATCCTGAGGAGAAGTTATTGCCCTGCTTAGCTTAGTATCGTCCGCAAATACAGAGATAGAACTGTTTACCCCATCCTCCAGGTCATTCATGAACAAATTAAATAGGATTGGTCCCAGCACAGAACCCCGGGGGACCCCACTTCCCACCTCTGATCATTTACTATAGGCTCACCTGCCTCTTTAAAATATAGACTTTACTTACTCTTTAAAATATTACAGTATATGAAAATATACCTTTTTACCTCTAAGGGTAATTTTTAATACTCTGATTGTCTAGCATGCTTTTCCCCATCACAGAAATGCAGACACATTTTCCCACAATATTAATCTGGCGTCAAGGTTTTTGGGGTGGAGATTTAAAATATTGGACTCTGTTCCTTCCCTACTCCCCCCCATGCACATACTGGTCATTCTCATAATTTCTACATTTCTCTCATGCACATGCTACCCCATGTTATACTATCCTCACTCCTCCCCTGTACATCTTACCCACTAGAATAGTTCTTCAATATTATTTGTAATATACTGTACCCAACCTTGACCCCTTTGGAAGGGCACACTTTTTTTTGGTAATCTTTATTTACTCCCTCTAAAATTGTTTTACAAGGGAGGGTAGTCACAAAAAAAATTCTACTTTTTTACACTTTCTGTCCCTTTGGGATCATAATGGTAAAGTATGTTTTAGCTACAAGAGAAGCTCCTCTAAGATAATGCTCATTATTGACTGTGGTTCCCACTATATCATCAGGCTGCATTTAATACACATATCAATTGTATGTTTCTCTTGTGGAATTTTCTTTAGGGATCCTTATGCCCCGCACACACGGTCGGACATTGATCGGACATTCCGACAACAAAATCCTAGGATTTGTTCCGACGGATGTTGGCTCAAACTTGTCTTGCATACACACGGTCACACAAAGTTGTCGGAAAATCCGATCATTCTGAACACGGTGATGTAAAACACGTACGTCGGGACTATAGACGAGCCAGTAGCCAATAACTTTCATCTCTTTATTTATTCTGAGCATGTGTGGCACTTTGTGCGTCGGATTTGTGTACACATGATCGGAAATTCCGACAACGGATTTTGTTGTCGGAAAATTTTATAGCCTGCTCTCAAACTTTGTGTGTCGGAAAATCAGATGGAAAATGTGTGATGGATCCTATACACGGTCGGACTTTCCGACAACAAGATCCTATCACACATTTTCCGTCGGAAAATCCGACCATGTGTACGGGGCATTAGAAGAATGCCTGTGATAAAAGTTTTGTCTGATGCAGGCTACAGGTTTTCAAGCTATATATAAATCAGCTCTTCGTTCAATGTTTCTTCTGCATGTTGCTGGGTAAAAGCTGAAGAACAGAAAGGTATCACTCGTCTTCATTTCAGAGATTTTAGTAGCAGAAACGCATCACTAATCATATTATTTCTCATAATCACCAAATCCATATTCTTTTTGACTTTTATAGATTCAGAACTTTCCCGATACTAGCTGTGGGTTTGTCACCAGCAATACTGAGGCTAGAGGGTCAGCAATAACCCTCAGCAATAGCAGCAAACCTAAAGTCATTAATAGTTTAGGTTTTGCCATTACAAAGAGGTAGGACAGAGGTAAGTATTTAGGGGGGCTTAGGGGCATTTTTGAAATAAAAGACCCAAGGGAGGTCAGGAGACTCAAAGTCTATTTGTGACTCTAGGTTGCTGCAAGCAGCCACTGTGGCTATGCTGTCAAATGAGACCTTACTGGTAATTGAGTATTGCTCAGGTCTTTGAAAAAGGACCATGGTGTGATGGCTTTCACAATGATATATGAAAGACCAAGACATACTGATATTTACTACAAATATATATTACATAATGGACAAAACAAAGAAAACACCTCCTGAATATGTGTAAATATTTGGTCAGTACTAGTACTTGTAGTTCTGCTTAAGAGGTGGATCTATTACACTCGCTGTTGTTTTAGTATATCTTTTTTTAATGACACATTTTTTTGTGCTTCTCTTTTGCCAGCATTACACAAGAAAATCAGTTTTAATTTTGCAGTTTAATTTGTCATAATTTGCTGGAGGTTTATCCTGCTTGTCATATTTTCTGGTGTGTATAATTGTAGCCGAGATGCCACGGGGGTCTGATAGTTACTGCTGATGACATTTGTTACACAGCCTCGCGGATTCCTCTAGGTGCTGAAGCTTCTTGGCATAATCAGCCAAGATCCTTGGGGCTAAATTGACCTCCTCGATGCAGTACATTTAATTTATGCGGTGGAAATATTCATGGAGACATTTAATACTTGTTAAGTCGCTAATTATGTCCGATGTTTGTGGAATGAAAGATTTGCATTTCAAATGCTCAAACCTTTTCCAGAACCAAAATGCGATGCGCTCATTTTTTTGGAAACAAGAAATTGAAAATAAGACTTGGGGCAGAATATGTTTTTGTGAATTTGTTGAAGTGATGGTGTCATCAAATTACAGCTGTGTTATATAAGATTAAATTTAATTGTCAGTAACTGCAACTTAAACAGTAGAACATTGGGCATTTCATTACTTATTTTTTGGATGATTGAGGATCTCTTAGAATTCATGTTGCAGTATTGTTGGACACTTATTGGGTGGTTTTGACTCTTGTCAAGTGCTGTGTAAATGCTGTTGCTAAAAGTGTTCACTGAGGTGTTGTCAGGTGTTATTGTGTGCTTAGTCAAATGCTAAATTGTGAACTATGGCTCACTCATTTGGAAAGACATTCACCTCTTGCAGGGCAGGATCTTGTGTATCTAATGCAGTGAGAAGGCGCCCATACGTTTAATGTTTAACCGGTTCAATACCAGGCATTTTCACCTTCACTTCCTTCCCAGACCAATTTTTAGTTTTCAGCGCTGTCGCAATTTAAACGTCAATTGCGTGGTCGTGCGACGTTGTACCCAAACAAAATTGACGTCCTTTTTTCCCCACAAATAGAGCTTTCTTTTGGTGGTATTTGATCACCTCTGCGATTTTTATTTTTTGCGCTATAAACAAAAGAAGAGCGACAATTTTGAAAAAAACACAATATTTTTTACTTTTTGCTATAATAAATATCCCAATTTAAAAAAAAAAAAACAAATTTTTTCCTCAGTTTCAGCCGATACATATTCTTCTAAATATTTTTGGTAAAAAAAATCGCAATAAGCGTATATTGATTGGTTTGCGCAAAAGTTATAGCGTCTATAAAATACGGGATAGATTTATAGCATTTTTAAAAAAAAAATATTTATTTTTTTTTTTTACTAGTAATAGCGTTCTATTATTATGATTTTTTCATGACTTCGACGTTATGGCGGACACATCACACACTTTTGACACATTTTTGGGACCATTCACGTTTATACAGCGATCAATGCTATAAAACTGCATTGATTACTGTGTAAATGTGACAGGCAGTGAAGGGGTTAACCACTAGGGGGCGGGGAGGGGTTAAATGTGTTTCCTAGGGAATGCTTCTAACTGTAGGGGGAGGGGACGCACAAGGGGAGGAGACCGATCAGTGTTCCTCCGTTCTGGGAACACAGATCGGTCTCCCCTGAGCTGACAGGACGTGGATCTGTGTGTTTACACACACAGATCCACGGTCCGGCCCGGTTAACGGGCAATCGCGGGTGCCCGGCGGACATCGCGGCCGCCGGGCACACGCACCGGGTCCCGAGCAACGTGGCGGGAGCACGCGCGCGCCCCCGGCGGCGTGCGCGCACCCCCTAGGCGGCCGGGAACCCGAGGCCATCATATGACGTCCACCCAGGATGGGAGATCCGATCTGTGGACGTCATTTGACAATAGGCCGGTGCTGAAGTGGTTAAACCAGTGGTGCTCAAAATGTTTGGGGGGGGGGGGTGCAAACAAACTGAAAAATTCTGAAGAATACTGAAAAAAAACCACATCAATTTCAGCCTCACTGTGCCCATCAATTGCAGCCACCGTGCCCATCAAATGCAGCCACTGTGCTCATCAAATGCAGCAACTGTGACTGCCCACCCGCTGTCTGACCGGCACTTACCCTATCTTGGTGGCGGGTCAGGCAGTGGGTGACGGCGGCGAGCTGTGGGAAGGGCAGTGGGTCAGGCAGCAGCGAGCTGTGTCCCCCATGCGTGTCTTCTTTCTGCCTGCTAGGCGACCAATAGGAGAGCCTATCCTTTCAATTGCAGCCACTGTGCCCATGAAATGCAGCCACTGTGCCCATCAATTGCAGCCACTGTGCCCATCAAATGCAACCACTGTGCCCATCAAATGCAGCCACTGCCATCAAGTGCAGTCATTGTGCCCATCAAATGCAGCAACTGTGAGTCAGGCAGCGGCGAGCAGTGTCCTCCATGCGTCTATTCTTTCTCTCTGCCAATCAGGTGACGGGTATTAGACCCACACTTCCTGATTGGCAGAGAGGTGGTTCAGTGTTAGAAAAAGTGAATATTCATTTGCTTTTCTAACACATCTGGGTGGGCTCTGAGCGCAATGCTCTGCGCTCCGAGTCCATCCTATTTTGAAGCCTATTAGCGCCTATGGCTCTAATCAGGTGCTTCAAAAAAAACACCCCCACCACTGTAATTCAGGGGCCGGTGTCATAAAAGGGGCCGAACGCCTGAACAGGGGATGGCCGCGGGGCCATGGATAGATTCATGCTATGCATGAATCTATCCATAATACATATAGGGGGGTGGCGTGATAGAGGGGGTGGCGCCCGTGTGCCCTTAATGGATGGGCCACCGCTGCAGTGCACAAAATGTGTGCTTTTCCAACAATGATGGCCATCTCACGCCCTTCCTGGGATATCTGTGAATGTTTCTGTAGTAATTAAGCTGGGCTTGCCAAGTTTTTACTCATTTTTACTTTGCTGTTTTAGACAACATTTAAACACTAGAAATCAAATAAATTATATAAATCATTTATTTGCAACCTAACCAAATGTAAGCTACATCTTTTTTATTCTTCAGAAAATCCAATATTTCATTATAATATTATAGATGTGGAATTGCTATACCATATTATAGATGCGGAATTACTACACCGTAAGGGCTCTACCACCTCTCCTCTTGTTTTTTGTTTTTTTTGGTGGAGGATCAAAAACCTACAGACAAAATACTGTATATACATTTCTCCATCATTGCTAGTTCTTTAACTGTTTTGATTCTTGATACGCAGAGTAGGTCCCCAAATCCTTTGCTGGTTAATAGTGAAGACCAGAAGAAAACCTTTAAGTTATAGGGAATCCAGAGGGAGTTCCCAACCACATCTTCTAGAGTCAAAGTTCTTGTCTCATTGTTGATTATATTTACGTTTCGTTTTTTTTGCCCCTTATTAGACAGAAAGAGACCAAATGGGGCAACACAGAATGAAAATATACTCACCTGTCCAAAAATGATCTAGAGGAACAAAGGATATACATGACCACACATACCTACATCTAATTACACTACTTGATGTGTTATTAAAGAAATTATGATATACAGAATTTCTTTTCAAGCATCTTGTGTTTGCACCCTGTATCACTGCATAGTATATGCCTATTATGAAGGTAGTTACACTCGCTGATGGATTATGATTTCTCTATTCATTGATGCTCAGAACTGGATGCAACATTAAAAAAAAAAATATATATTAAAGGAGAACTCCAAAATAATATTCTACTTTGACCATAGCAGCTCATGAGCTGAAGGTTCCTCACAGCTGACACACTATTCATAATTACAGCTTTTTGTTAATCAGGGGAGGTGGGTAGGTGGGGGGATTACAGATGAATCAATGTTTACTGTGTGCAAAAGCTAGTATTTCTTATTACACAGAAGCTACAAAATTTCCCAAACTTTATAGAACATTGGGGGACATTTTAAGAAATGATGGCAGGCTGAAAATAGGCAATTTCTGCACTTTATATATTTCTTTATAGCACACAGCTGCTAACATGTTACTATGTAGTGAGGAAAATAACTCTGCATTTAAAATTTCCTAAAAATAAAACATTATTGAGTCACTCAATATTCACCATACATTTGCTGATTTACGAAATGCATTGGTCATCATTATTCGCTGACGCAGTCACTCCTTGCAAACAGATTTGTCATCATGCAGATATGTTCTTGTTTTCGTAAAACATTAATTTCTGTTACATTTCCACTGAAAAAAAAAAAAACATCACATGTCACCTAGACACATTAATCAGGCTGAATTTGGATACCAGTTTTCTATGAATATTCAGCTTTTATCCAAGTTTACATCTGCTGCTTATTTACTGCACATTGATCTGATGTCTTCCTTTGCATTTCCTACCATTCACTCTCTGCTGCATTCATTGCCCACCTTCATGGTATGTTACTGGATTTAATAGTAATTTAGTACTTTACCCGTTTTTTTCCCCATTGAGTAGAGAAGTTGTTGGTTTTTTAGCTTGCTCTGGTTTTCTCAAATTCTTCCATTGTTCTATATTTACAGGATTTTTACTTTCAATGAATGCACCCTTGTTGATCTTAAAGTGTCTCTAAAGTCAGGAACAGTAATATATTATAGTTACATAGTCAGGTCAAAAAAAAAAATTAGTTCAACCAGTAGAAAAAATTGAATAATTAAATACATTAAAAACTTTTATATACAGGTACGAGTCCCGGGCCAGATGGCTTTACCCCGCGATTCTATAAAATCTTTAAGGATATATTAATTCCAATTATGAAGCAGACTTTCAATTCGGTATCTGCCTCCCAGCCCTTTGTCCCACAGGGCATGCAGGCTTATATCTCGCTGATACCTAAGCCCGAAAATGATCATACTGTTTGCGGCAATTACTGACTTATCGCTTTGACAAATATTGATCTTAGAGTATACTCGAAAATCATCGCTAACAGACTTACCCCGATAATACCAACATATATACATTTAGATCAAACAGGATTTATAAAAGGGCGAGAGACAATACCCTGAAGACTCTGTCACTTGTGGAATATGCCCGGAGACACGCCATCCCATCCTGCCTTCTGGCAATTGATGCCAAGAAGGGTGGGATGGCGGTTTCTCCAGGAGACATTGAAGCAGTAGGGACTGGGTCCAGTGCTCTTGAAAAAGATAATGGTTTTATACCAAAATCCAACCGCCAAAATACGTGCGAATGGTGATGTATCTGATACAATCACTATAACGAACGGAACCCGACAGGGATGTCCGCTGTCCCGGTGCTCTATGTACTAGCCATGAAGCATCTAGCAATAGCCATACGGAACAATGGAGACATACAAGGAATAAAAGTAGGGGATACCGAGTATAAAATGTCAATTTATGCAGATGATCTGCTACTCTATATCACAAACCCATTAGTGACGTTACCAAACTTGATACAGGAATTCAAGCACTTTGGAGAGGCGAGTAACTTTAAAGTGAATTTTAATAAATCAGAAGCTTTAAGTATTTCATTATCAACTAACAAAGTGGAATTATTGAAAAAAAAAAAATCCTTTAAATGGCAATGCGCTTAAATACCTGAGAACGTATATCCCTGGAGACCTGGAAAGGATCCAGGAATATAACTATCTCCCGATAATGCAAAAAATTATAAAAACACTTCAGCAATATGATAAGGGAATGTTTTCTTGGATGGGTAGGATAAGCATCATAAAAATGGACATATTGCCTAAGATACTTTATATATTTCAGACCATTCCAATATTCCCCTCGACAAATATTTTGCATCAATTACACAAGGCCATAGGGAGCTTTATCTGGGCGGGTAAACCCGCCAGAATCAGTAGAGAAGTGTTAACTAGATTAAAAAAAGATAGAGGATTGGCCTTACCAGATTTATCGGTCTATCTTAAATCGGTTTTTATAACCAGGATTGTGGATTGGTTTCATAATACAGGTTGTAAACATTGGGTAAAGCTGGAGGAAGAAGTCGCTGCCATAAAACTGAAATCACTACCATGGATAATAAAGGACATCCGACCTCCTGAGGGAGATATGCCCTCCCTGGTTGCTTCAACATTGAAAGTGTGGGATGGAATAATGAGACGGGGATTAGGGTCCACTTATAGGGGCCCAATTACCCCTCTCTTCAGCAACCCAGAATTCCCACCAGCGATGGAAGTTAGGACTTTTCTTAAATGGCAGATAAATGAGGATACTAGAATAGTAGAGACAATGGAGGGGAATAGACTTCCTCCGTTAGAGGCTCTAGGTATAGAATGTAAAACAAATTGGATGCAGTATTGACAGCTACAGGAGTATATCTTCTCTCTGACGAAGGAGGATGTAATAGATAGACCACTGACAGAACTGCAGAAAATGCTCCTACAGGAGCAAAAACCAACGCATATCCTATTCAAGGTATATAGATACTTAATCTCAAAAAATAAGGAGCAGGAGGTAACTTATATAAAAAGATGGGAGGAAGAGCTGGGGATAACTATCCCTAAAGCAAAATGGGAAAAAGCAATAACACTAACGCATAAGTTATCGATCTCCTATAGAGAGAAATTTTAAGATATTAGCAAGGTGGTATAGATGTCCAGTAGATATGCACAGGATAAATGTAGATAATGAGGATGTATGCTGGAGGTGTCGGGGAGCAAAGGGTACAATGTCACATATATGGTACTATTGTCTGAGGGTCCAGAATTTCTGGAGGGAAATATTTAGAGTATATATGGCAGTGACAGGAATCAACCTACAGCCTGATATATTTATATCAGTATTATCCATGATCCCGGGATCGGTGAAAAATATAAAAAAGGGTATTTTAAAACATTTCCTAACAGCAGCTCGTACGATCATAACCAGGAAATGGAAAAGCGGAATAGAGCCTTCTATAGAAGAATGGGAGTGTGAGATGGGCAAGATGTGGTAATTGGAAGAGAGATTGGTTCTGGAAGCAGGTTTAAAAAAACAGATCATAACCTCTTGGCAAGCTTGGGGAGAGTATAGGGCCTCATTGACATTATAGAGGGAAGCATAGGGGTGTGTGTGTGGGGGGGGGTAGGGATTCCCCCTGGGGTTTTTTTTTGTATGGTTGTGATTGGGTATGAGTGGGGTAAGATTGGGGGTTAGAGCTAATATAAAAATACGGTGAAGTGTTTTATTCAAAATCAGGGGTATACATAAGCTAATATATTCGGTTATATGATAAGAGGTTAGTAAGGGGGGATTTTTTTGGAGGGAATCTAGGCCCTGATTATGAAAATAATGATATATGCAATAGATAAAAGTTGGATATGTATGTGTTGTATAAAAATGGTAAAAATGTTTGTTAAATAAAGATTATGAAAGAAAAAAAAAAAACTTTTATATACAGGACCCTATTCTGACAGTTGAGCCAGAGACGGGCAAAAAAAAAAAAAACCTTAAAAATGGTTGAATTTACTCCACTGGGGGATGAAAAATACTTCCAGATCCTCTAAGGTCATTGGATATTAGCTGGATCAGCAAGCTCTGGTGTTAATATATTTCAGCTTAGCTTTTTTATTTTTAGCTGGTGATTCTACTAGTAAGGCCCCTTTCAGACAGAGCAGAATCCATTAGGTGGATCCACCTGATCTCTCCGCTGATCCTCACTGAGCAGGAGGATGACAAGTCCGTGTCCACTCTGCATAGCCCGCTGTTCTCTATGGGGCAGTGGGATGGGACCTGTTTGTTTTTAGCAGAAATAATTGGATCGGATGTCGGCCGGTGTCAGTGGACACATGTCTGCTGACATCCGCCTCTCTATAGAGAACAATGGTTGGTCCGATCGGGTCTGCCTGAAAATCGGACAAGTGGACCCGATCGGTTGGCTGGTGTGAAAGGGGCCTAACACGCATTCTGTCTTGGGGTGACAATCACTTACTGTACTATGTCTAATGCCGGGTACACACGACCGGTTTTGCCGTCGGAATAAACTCTGAAGGTTTTTCCGACGGAGTTCCGACGGAATTCCCCTCAAGCTGTCTTGCATACACACAGTCACACCAAATTCTGACCGCCCAGGACGCGGTGACATACAACACGTACGATGGGACTATAAAATGGAAGTTCAGTAGCCAGTAGCCAATAGCTTCCGTCTCGTACTTGCTTCAGAGCATGCATTGTTTTTGGTACGTCGGAACAGCATACAGACGATCGGTTTTCCCGATAGGAACTGGTTCCGTCGGAAAAATTTAGAACATGTTCTCTTTCTAGGTCTGTCAGAATTTTCGACACAAAAAGTCAGATGGGGCATACACATGATCGAATATACAATGAAAAGCTCCTGTCTGACATTTTCTGTCGGACATTCCGTTCGTGTGTACGCGGCATAAGGAGCAGCAGCACCGTCACCTTAGGCTTGGACTACAAATCACCTCCCCCTCTTCCTCTCCCTAACATATATAGGGAAGGTATTCTATAGTTCACAGAACTGTGTAGGGCTGATAACCCTGCTAGAGATTTCAGTGCAGCAGAAGCAGAGTTCACAGGTAGCTTCAACAGGTATTATTTTGCCTTAACAGCTTCAGATCCGGGCCATTGCCAAATGACGGCAACAGCGCGGATCTAAATTGCCGGGACGACGTCTATTGACGTCGTCCCGTGCATGAGCGGACTGCGCGCCCCCTGCAGGGCGCGCGCGGCGCGCTCGATGATCAGCGAGTCTATGAGACTCGCCTGATCACAGATCAGAGTAAGGGGTTGGTCCCGACCCCTTACCACATGATCAGCTGTCAGCCAATGACAGCTGATCATGTGATGTAAACAGAGCCGGTAATCGGCTATTTTTCCTCCTCGCGCTGACAGCGCGAGGAGGAACAAAAAAAACCCGATCACCGGCGGCCGTGATCGGGACATCAGTCCCGATCACGGCGATCTTCTAACACAAGGCAATAGGCAGCAGTGCTGCCTACCAGTGCCCACCAGCGTCACCCATCAGTGCCCACAGTGCCAACAATCAGCGCCACCCATCAGTGCCCACAGTGCTACCCATCAGTGCCCACAGTGCCACCCATCAGTGCCCACAGTGCCACCCATCAGTGCCACCCATCAGCACCCACATCAGTGCCACCCATCAGCACCCACATCAGTGCAACCTATCAGTGCCCATCAGTGTCACCTACCAGTGCCCATAAGTGCCCATCAGTGCCACCCATCAGTGCCCCCCCATCCGTTGTACCTATCCGTGCCACCCATCCGTGCCACCCATTCGTGCCACCCATTCGTGCCACCCATCCGTGCCACCCATCCGTGCCACCCATCCGTGCCACCCATCTGTGGCCATCAGTGCCGCCTTATCTGTCCCCATCAGTGCCGCCTTATCTGTCCCCATCAGTGCCGCCTTAACTGTGCCTATTAGTGCCGCCTTAACTGTGCCCATCAGTGCCGCCTTATCTGTGCCTATCCGTGCCCATCAGTGCAGCCTATCAGTGCCCACCAGTGCTGCCTCATCAGCGCATATCAATGAAGGAGAAAAATTACCTGTTTGCAAAATTTTATAACAAACTATTAAACATGATTTTTTTTTTTTCAAAAATGTCCATCTTTTTTTGTTTGTTTAGCAAAAAATAAAAATCCCAGATGTGATCAAATACCACCAAAAGAAAGCTCTATTTGTGGGAAAAAAATGATAAAAATTTCATTTGGGTACAGTGTTGTATGACCGCGCAATTGTCATTCAAAGTGCGACAGTGCTGAAAGCTCAAAATTGGTCTGGGCAGGAGGGGGGTTGAAGTGCCCAGTAAGCAAGTGGTTAAATAACAATACACTTTCAATGGTATATTTAAAGGGAGCTCCCCAAAGGGAGCAAATTAGAGATACTTATATTAGCTGCATCACTATTGAACGGCAATTGGCCACCCGATCATTCAGCAATGTCACATGGGGGGTAGTGAAGGAGTTCTCAGACCTATATAGCTTGACTTTGAGCTTAACAAGGCTTTTGCAGCGTACACACGGGTGGACTTTCGACGGACTTCCGACGGACTTTCCCAACGAATGGACTTGCCTACACACGATCACACCAAAGTCTAACGGATTCGTACGTGATGACGTACGACCGGACTAAAATAAGGAAGTTGATAGCCAGTAGCCAATAGCTGCCCTAGCGTCGGTTTTTGTCTGTCGGACTAGCATACAGACGAGCGGACTTTTCAAGCGCACTCGAGTCCGTCGGAAAGATTTGAGACATGTTCCAAATCTAAAGTCTGTCAGATTTTCAACCGAAAAAGTCCGCTGCAGGTCCGATGAAGCCCACACATGGTCGAATTGTCTGCCAGACTCGGCCCGTCGGACCAGTCCAGTCGAAAAGTCCGCTCGTGTGTACGTGGCATTTTTCTTCTCACACCTACAGCCAAGTGGAGCTGGGAAGGAAGAAAATAAAGCCAAGTATATACTGCTGCAAGGGGTGATTTTGCATGTGCAAAGCACAGGTTCACTTTAATAAATAGTTATCGGTGCAAGTCATTGCCATGCCTTATTCCAGTACTTGTATGCAGAAATTAGGAAACTAAATAAGCCTGCAAAGATTTTGCATGCAAATTTCACAGAAAATACCCTTTTTATTGCGGCTTTAAGATGCGTTTGCAGATTTGTATAATTAATGATCCATCGAGCCGCCAATATTTCAGAACTACTTTATGCAGTGAAATGGTTGATGACATCACTCTGTAACAGTAAACACATTTTTCATTGGGCTTATCTGCAATGTTAATTCACTGGGTTTTTTTTTTGTATCTAACTGCTTACATTAAAATGACAAAATATTGTGCAAAGGGGAAAAACCAGGTTTGTTTGCTATGATCGATGACACAGATTTCAAAACAGGCATTTACATGTGCATATATTTCCCATCAATCTTTCCACGGCTAGATATGGCTGGGGTTACATGAATAACGTCTTCCCATAACGCACAGGATCTCTGATTTTACAATTATGCTGAAAAAATGCTCTGAAATTTCTCAAACTACATCCATAAATTCAAAGTCTGCAGGTAGTGACTTGGAATTGCAGTGTGGGGGTGTTTGAAGAGCATGTCAGATTGCTATTTGACAAAAAATATGGGTCCTCTTTATAAAAACAAAATATAGACATGTAAAAATGTGAAACAAACGAGAAATTGGTGACAAGCCAGGCTCCTCATTTCCCAAGAGAATAAAACATGAGGCTGGATTGGGTACTGTAAGTAACAACTCCAATTGTGTTTCATATTTTCAGGAAACTTTGGAGACAGTTGTATCTTTTTTTTTCCCTCAAAGTAAAGTGTGTAGAAATAATTCCAGATATTCGGGACTCCATCTATGTGGAATTTAATGAGAGGGACTCTCTTATGCTAATTATACAGCTGGTGGGTTTGGTTGATTGTCCATGTACAAGATGTTTTAGTTTCTCAGTCCCTCTGGATCTCTTTGGCCATTTTATGGCACTTAATGGGATGTTATTCAATAGGAACTGGCTGAATTTTGATCCATCTGTGGGCAGTCTGGCTGTACTGGGGTCGGTCTATCTTTCTATGCTTATGGAATAAAGCAGTGTTTCTCGACCCAGGTGCTGTCTGGGTTTTCCCTGGGTGCCGTGAGCTTGGGACTTAGTATGCCCTGGTCCAGCGAGATGAGCTGCCATGGTGCAGGCAGGCCAGCCGCCAGCACCATAAAAGCCAATGACACTCTCAACTGTTGCTCTGTAGATGGCAGCTGGCTCGCCCACAATATGGCAACACGTGACTGATCCAGGGCAGGTGGCATGCAGAGTCACCCCCAACATTTAGGAGAAGATGGACGTCCGCCTCCTCCACCTTCCACCCTCTACCACACTGTTGTAGTCTAAAGGTAGGGCTCTGATGTGAAGAAGGGACTGTGTCATTAGAGGGCTCTTTGATGGCGGTACTGCGTGATGAGGAGGCTCTGTGACTGGGGGGACTCGCTTGTGATGGGGGGAGACTCATGGATAGGGGGCCTTCAATGTATAGTGGGAACTCCGATGTGATGAGGGGCTCTCATGTTTGGAGGTCTAATGTGATGGGGTAACTCTGATCTGAATGTGGGGCTCTGAACATGATGGGAAGGATCTCTGACATGAGTGGCCTCTGACATAATGGGAAGCCTCTTATGTGAAGCGGAGACTCTGATAGGTAACCTTTACTTTTTTACAATTTAAGGGGGGGGGGGGCTTGAGGTTATGCATACTTTTAACCACTTGCCGACCGCACTATAGCCTAATGATGGCTACAGCCCTGCCGTCTAGTTCTGGGACACCGTCATATGATGGCTTCCTGTGATTGCTCTCGCTGCGTGCCCCCTGCTGGACGTGGGCGGTGCGCTCTGTGATCGTAGTGTCCTCTGGACCATTGTGATTACAGTTGTGTACAAGTGATCAATCAGCGCAATCCAAAACAATAAATGCCAATACAATCTGTGCTGAATGAGTTGCTAGCCAATACCTATAAGTGATTCAAAACATATTTAACCAAACTATTTACCCAAAATAGTGTGGCGCAACTTTCTTAAGAAATCAACATAAATACCTTGTATCAATAGTGTGCAGAAACATCCATAATATGTGAACTAAAACCAATTTTTTTTTTTTAATGATCTTCTCTATATATCATGCACAATGCTTCCAAAGATATATAAAATATAGTCCAATAAATTTCCAAATGTACAAATATTTGAAAAAAGGGTAAGTAATATCCAGCTTTAATCCACTGAAATCACCACTGTGATATGCATTACGTAGAGTGAATCCACCACCCGTACAGAATGGCTTCTCACCTCACTGACGTGACCCTTGCTTTACCAGTAGGTCACAACACGCAGTTTTCCCTCTCTGGGGATGGAGCAAAAACAGCTACTCCTTCCTAGTCTTCACTGCTTCCTAATCACATAAGTGGTTTGATTGCTGATTGGATCTCCAATCACAGCAATGTATATGCGGGGAGAGAAAGCACACAACCTCAGTGTTTTCCGTTTAAAACTCTGATTTTAATAGAAGGATAAATATTGCACTTACAGAAAACAGCACTATAAGCAGTATTAACCATATATCACTCATCTTTGGCAATCACTGGTGAGACAACTTGGTGCAGAGATGGCCGCGGGATGACGTCATGTACGGGGTTCCTCGTCCTATACATACGTTACATCCAATAGTCAGGACCTCCTCAGTAGAGGAGGAGCCACACAATCTACCCACTTTAATATAACCTCCCGTTTATAGGCAACCAACCTAACTAATCAGCAACATAATTCCATACATAGGGCAGAGGCAGCATCGGCTTCACAGCCGATAGAAAACAGCACGGCTGAGATAGAAACCAGTTATCCACAAGTGTCATGTCACATAAATATAAGGGGACACCTATGCTGATTGGATCAGATATAAACCGATATCCACAAAACATAATAATATTATATGACTGCATACCACGGCCATCTTTTTACAACTTATTTTAACATCTAATTGAATAAAAACATAAAAGATATTAAAAATCGAATTACTATTCCTAACAAATATAATCTTATATCACAGGGACAGATGTAATCCTATACCACAGGCACAGTAACTAAACCCAATGAAATAACTAAAGGGGAATTAACCATCAAAAATAAGCAGTTTAAAGCGTTTGTTAAACCAAATAAAAAAAAAAATAGATCCTGTTCCCTTAAAGCATGTTATACAACACAGTGCTTGTGCTGTGTCATTTGGCCCCCTGTATCACCTGTAATACCTGTCTGATCCTGCCTGGCTACACCCTCCCCCCTGTACGCTGACCATGATATATCAGGGCTGCTGAGCCCTGACACCTATATCAGTGTATGTGCCTCCGTCAGCCGCAGCCCTGCTCTCTGTCTCCTCTGTCCTCTCTTCCATCCCCCCCCTGACTGTCTGCTCCATGTCTGTGCCCCCCCCCCCCCCCCCACTCCTGCTTCTCTCATACTTAACATTAAAAGCTCCCATCCCCTCTGTATTCGAACAATAAGTTCCCCTTTGTCTGTGTTATATCATAAATATGCTTATCTGTTCTGATAATGCATCGTCTTCCAGCAATCATGTGATTCATCAGCTCTGTCTCTCCTCCCTGGCTGACATCAGCGGCAGTGCTCAGCCACGTCCACTGGAACTGTCAGCTGGGTAGAGGAGAGAGGAGACAACTGATCCAACTGATCGCCGGAAGACGATGTGTTATCAGTACAGAAAAGCCTATTTATGATATAACACATACACAGGGGAACTTGTTGTTCTAATACAGAGGGGATGGGAACTTAATTCAGTACCACCTATCAGTGCCCATCAGTGCCACCTCATCAGTGCCCATCAGGGCAGCCTATCAGTGCATATCAGTGCAGCCTATCAGTGCATATCAGTGCAGCCTCATCAGCGCACATCAGTGAAAGAATACAATTACCTGTTTGCAAAATTTTATAACAACCTATGAAAAAGGTTTTTTTTGTACAAAATTTTTGGTCTTTATTCTTTTATTTAGCAAGAAATAAAAAAACCATTTGTGATTAAATACCAGCAAAAGAAAGCTCTATTTGTGTGAAAAAAAAAAAAAAAAAATTTTGCTTGGGTACAGTGTTGCATGACCGCACAAATGTCATTCAAAGTGTGACAATGCTGAAAACTGAAAATTGGCCTGGGCGGGAAGGGGGTGATAGTGCCCAATAGGCAAGTGGTTAAAGAGTGCTGCAACTGAAAAATGACTGAAAATGGCTGCAATAAAGAATTGCATAAGATAGCTAATGGATATTCAGCTTCTGTAAAAGCAATTTTTCACTGGTTACAAAAATATCAGCTGAATAGCAAGGGTCACAAATCCTTTCCTGAAAATAGGGAAGATCGCTGGCAAGCTGCATTTCAAGTAAGCATGTTATAATATGAAATAAGGAGAGAGTTTGGGACTGTGTGTGAAGCAGGCGGCCAAATTGGACAACATGAACAAAGAGTGACTAGTGGGTAAACAATGATAGATAGTCTAATTGCATAGTGATATGGCATGTACATAGTACTATAACATGAACAAATTGCATGATTATATGATTTAATTACATATGAATCACATAGTAAGAAGATAACATAGTAATATGGTAGCATGAAAGTACATGACATTAACATGATAAAAAGGAAACCGCCAGACTCTAAAATCTGTTCACATAATGTAACAGGTCCATGACAACTTGGTATGGGCCAATAAAACTAACATGATAATGTACATATTGTTTGATATCACTCTTGGATTAAAAACATAATGAAGGCATCTATATAGCTCGATGCGTTTCATGGGTAACCTCCAATCTTCAGGAGCAGATGCAACAATCTATAAACATAATGTAAAATGAATTGATGTAACCGGCCAAATAAGGGGGAGGGGAAGTGGAAGAGAGATTACCATGTTACTATTAGGGATGCGGAATTTAATCGCTGCATCGATGCATCGCAATTCTGGTGTCCCCAATGCGGCATCGATGCATGTGACCCGAAAAATCAATGTCGGGTGACGTCATCCCAACTTGCCCCGCCCCTCCCGGAAGAGCACTCCGAGCGTATCTGTCAAAATAACTTTTGTAATAAATACAGAGTTATAATCCGTTAAGTGGCCACCGCTGTATGTGTTTTTAAAAATATATGCAGCTTCATACCTCATTTCTTAGTGTGTGTATAACTGTATATGCCGCTCATGTGACTGCCAGGTCCGGCCTGCCTCTCTCCTCTCACGTCTCTTCTCACGTCTCTCTTGACGTCAGACCCACCCGCATCTCTCCTCTCACGTCTCTCCTGACGTCAGCCCTCCCAGACAGGTGGGCCGGACCAGGCAGTCACATAAGCGACATATACTGTACAGTTATACACACACTAAGAAATGAGGTATGAAGCTGCATATATTTTAAAATGCACATACATCGGTGGGCACTTAATGGGTTATAACTCTGCATTTATTACCACACTGGTATTTTAACAGCAGTATGTAGAGTACAAATGTGTTTTTACTTACACTGGCTCCTACACGTGCTCGGTGCTGACATTTCCCCGGCTCCCCCCCCCCCCAAATTCCACTGTGTTAACTCCTAGTGTGCTGGAAGGTGCAAATGGGGGAGCCCAGAGAAATGTCAGCACAGAGACCATAGTACAGGGAACTTCACAGGGCTGTTTGTCAGTTGTGGATTCTAATCGCTCCTGACCTCCCAGCAGCTGTGTGTGTGAATTCCTGTACCCTGTAGCGCATCGGATTAGTGGACTGTTCAAAGCGGAGTTCCATCCATTTTTTAGTTTATTAAAAGTCAGCAGCTACAAAAAGTTTAGCTGCTGACTTTTAATAAACAGACACTCACTTGTCCCATGGTCCAACGATGCAGCCGCACGGAGACTCACTCCTCTCCCCCTCCTCTCCTCGACGCCGTCATATCTACTGTGGCCAGTGACACCCGGCCGTGACAGCTTACGGCTTCACGGCTTCTGTGATGTGTCCCAGAAGATTGCAAGGAGGAAGGGCCACCTAGGAGGCACAAGCGGAAGTGGGAGCGCATCAGTAATTGTGATGCATCGTGATGCATCGCGGAATCGAATCGAATCGTTGACCAGATAATCGTAATCGAATTGAATTGTGAGACCAGTGAAGGTGTGCAACCCTAGTTACTATGTTATCTTCTTACTATGTGATTCATATGTAATTAAATCATATAATCATTCCGGGGCTGAATTGGTTAAATAATAAAACCAAGTTTAATAAATAAACAAAAATTTGGCTTTTTGACAAACAGAAGTGCAACTTTAAAATATAAAAAAACACAAAAAACTGTAAACTCTATTGGCTGTAATGCCATTGCACATATTACCTGAATATATTACCAACATTAACAACATTAAGTATTAAGAAAAAAAAGAAGAAAAGCCCTAGCAGATGGCTTTTTTTGGGGGGGGGGGGGTGGAAGAGAGATTACCATGTTACTATGTTATCTTCTTACTATGTGATTCATATGTAATTAAATCATATAATCATGCAATTGGTTCATGTTATGTTACTATGTACATGCCATATCACTATGCGATATCTATCATTGTATACCCACCAGTCACTCTTTGTTCATGTTGTCCAATTCAGCCACCTGCTTCACACACAGTCCCAAACTCTCTCCTTATGTCATATTAATGGGGATGGAGGCACTTGACGGTTCATGTGTTGACCTCATACAAAGTCCCAAACCCCCTTTTTTTTTTTTTTGTAATGTTATAATATGAAACCACGAAAGGAGGGGACCTAAGAAAACATGGATATATCCTTTAAATTAAAAGGAAACTGTGACATAAGCATCAAGCATCAAACTGTGACTTGACACATCAAGCATCAATTTAAAACAGTAAAATACAACCGCTGATTGGCTGCTGCTAGTTCCTGCAATCTGCAGATTTGTTGGGTTTTTTTCTTCCTTGCCTAATTAAAGTCCTTTATCTGGTGCCGAGTTCTTGTGTAGGTGCATCCAACCCTGTGTATAATGTAAAAAAAATAAAACGAACTTGGAATATAAATGTAGCAGTGTGAAAGAAGATCTGAGAAGGAAGTTTGGGTTGTGCAGCTGTTAATAATCTAAGTGCTTTCAGGCTGTCATGGTAACTTATGTTACTGGTTTGCACAATGACATAGATTTGCTTTTTACTTTCTATGCCTGGGGCACATCGCTTGACTTTGCCGCGCTGGCATAGAAGCCAGATAACCCCGAGCGGAGAGACAGGAGAACAGGTATCTGTGTTCGTTATCAGCAAAATGATATCATCGTAATCCTCCTCGCTATAAAATGTCTAAATTCTTTACTGTCCTGCCATGATTATAATGGCCAGCGTGCAGCGAAAGGTATTTATAGATCACCTTTCTTCCATGGAACTTCGCAACCGTTTCATTGTGTGCTAACCTCTACAAGCAGATAATGATCCGCCTAGCAGGGAGTAAGCTGACACTGGGGGGTGGAGGGGTGATTTACTAAAGAATTTGCACTTTGCAAAGGAATTTTCCCTTAGTTTAGTGAAGGTGGTGAAAATGGGCATGGCAAAGAATACCCAATTGTTGCAAAGAAAATAAAAAAAAAACAGCATTTTTGCTTACACATGATTGGATGATGGAAATCAGAGCTTCACCTTTATTTAATATATGCAGTATATATTTAAACAGTATTAAACCCAAAAGCAAACAGTTATTTTATTGCAATTTACCAATTTTTAGATCGGATGGCTGTATTTTGTTTCCTTTTTAGGCTTTTATTCTTTTATTTTCATCTGGTGATCTGGCCAGCAAGTCTGTTTTTCATAAGCACAAGCTCTCCAGCAGAATCTATCATCTTAGAGGGTTGAGACAAACCACTTAACACTGACAGGGGTGATTAAAATGATCAGCTTTTATGTATTCACGCAAAAGCTTTATCCCTTTCCTTTATAAGGAAAAAAAACCTGTTTGCTGTAACCAGTGTTTATTTTTACGTCAAATTTTGGTTTAGTTTTCGACAGTCTTTTGACTAAAATGCCATTTTAGTTTTAGTCGCATTTTAGTCATCTAAATTGTTTCAGTTTTAGTCGTATTTTAGTTGACTAAAACAGTGTTAATTTAGTCAACGAAAAAATTTTAGTCAACAAAATCTCCAGTGCATTTTAGTCAACTAAAATCTAATGGGTTTAGTAAAAAATTGTAATGCAGTATTTAAGCATTTCAAACTCATTATATACTCCTGGATTGAAAATCTAATGTCATATTATTCTATTATTATTTATGGTATTAAGGTTTGGAAATACACTACAGACACAGACTTAGCTATTGTGATATATTATTATTATTATTATTATATTATTATATGGTCTTTAACCACTTGCCGACCAGCCACCGTAGTTATACTGCGGCAGGGCGGCTCTATTGTGCGAATCGTCGTACCGGTACAGCGATTCATATAATAGATACAGTGGGCGCATGCACGGCGCCTGAGGTGCACGCCCGCACCGATGCGTGTGGCTGGCAGCCGCAATATCTGCCGGCCACACGCGATCGCTCCACAGAGAGGCAGAACGGGGATCTGCCTGTGTAAACAAAGCAGAACCCAGTTCTGTCAGGGGAGTAAAGTGTGATTGTCTGTTCCTAGTGATCAGGAACACCGATCTCTCTCTACTCCCAGTCACTACAGTTAGAAACACCTCCCTAGGACACACTTAACCCCTTCCCTGCCAGTGTCATTTATACAGTAATCAGTACATTTTTATAGCACTGATCGCTGTATAAATGTCACTGGCCCCAAAAAAGTGTCCGATCTGTCTGCCGCAATGTCCACAGTCCCACTAAAAATCGCTGATCACCGCCATTACTAGTAAAAAAAAATAATTATAATTAAAATGCCATAAATCTATCCCCTATTTTGTAGACGCTATAACTTTTGCGCAAACCAATCAATATATGCTTTTTGGCATTTTTTAATCCAAAAATATGTAGCAGAATACATATTGGCCTAAATGTAAACCAAACGTGTAGCGCTAAAGAAAAGAGTAAGGCACCTGCAGACTGGCAAGGTATAGAGCCAGTGCCCTACATACAGTATGACTAAAACACAGTAAATATCTCACATTAGAATTATGAATACAAGTGTAATATAGTGTAATACAGGAAAGTCCGTGAGTGGGAAACTGAATGGGTCACCACTAATAAGTGATATATGCACCACCTTCACCAGCGTAAGGCCATAAAGTCTCTGAATGAATGATAGACGGCTGATTTATTGCAATTCAGACATGTCCAGGATGAATAATATATGGGTGAATCAGCTCCAGAACATCACACCACAGTGTCTTCACACACGTGCAAATCACTCAGATAGTAAGTTTGGAGGCTTACCGAAGGGTTTGGACCCAAAACAGCATACACTGTGAGGGTCAAACCGGCTTGTATTGCTCACTGGCAATAGTGGGAAGACATTAACATCGTGAAGAAATCACAGGGGTTCCGTGAAGGTGTATCTTCTCCAAACGTAACAAAAGATCTCCCCATAAATGGCTCATAAAGGATATAAAAAGGGCCACATAGTGTGATACCGTAAAAATAATGGTTTATTAAAAAGGAAATACACTTACATGATTTGGATGATAAAAAGCGCTTGTACATAAAAGAAGGCAGCAGTGGAGTCCTCCCGACGCGTTTCGTCTGAGTAGACTTCGTCTTGGGGTACCCTCCACTGCAGCCTGACTCCATAATATAGGTACTGTAATCGTGTTGAAGTGACTCCAGCCTGTTCGATTCAGTAAATTGGCACTTCCGGGTTGCCCAAAATGGCGGACCCGCGTGCGTTCCAGGCCTCCCTTTAGTGGATGTGCTATGCGTTCCACTTCGTGGTATTGAAGCCTAATAATCCCCGTGTGTGTAACTTAAACGTGGTTCCTATTTGTAAGCCATAATAAGGTCTTATTAATGTAGGTAACCCCCATTATATGAAGTTCTTAAACTTTGTTTCCCGATCACGGCAAATCTCGTGGTATATCGCTGTACCGCGAGACCGGAAGTGCACTCCTGTGAGCATCGGAGTTTGCGTTCCAACCGTGGTTGGCCGGAAACTCCTGATGCGATCAATCCCAGCACACCTCCCGGCCGGAAACTCTCGATGCACTCAATTTCAGCACACCTCGCGACGTGACGCTGTAACGTCACGACGCGAGAGCGGAAGACCTCAGGATATGCGTTCCAGCCATGGTTAACCGGAAGTTCTTAGTAAAGCCCCAAATAATAGAAGGTCCCAATGCCAAATTAAATATAACAACTGGAAACGCATGTTAAACTAAGTGTCATACTAATAGTAATAACAACTTAGCACATTAGGGCATATATCAACATGATCAATCATAAGGAAAGACATATTGAAATTACAATTAATTACTCATAGGCCCAGCCTTTGTAGTTATGTTAAAAATAACGCTACATATAAGGCCGGGGGCAGACACCCACTCTCAACACATTCCTTATCATATCTCCCCTAGAGAACACAGAATGGGTCCAGATTCTCAGCATAGAGGTGAATCTTACCACAGTTACTCCTCTCCTACACGTACCTATAATAGATATTCACCCCTTAGGGAAGTCTACAGTCCAGCATATAGAAGAGATGATTATGATCAAAATCCATACTTACATAATTCGTATGCACATGGGAACCAGGTTTTTCGCGAGGCTCCACACTCGAGAAAATGAGGCCCAGATCAAAGAGAGGGTGCAGAGGGGGTAGGAGAATACAAAAAAGAAAAAAGGCCAAGAGTATAAGAGGCCAAGGTGTCTACAATTTAAGCTCACAAACCCTTACCGAAGCAGAACTTTCCGTATTAGATAAGGGTCTCAAATATGCCCCCCCTAAAAAACTAGATAAGTTCCATACATTCATGGACGTTCACAAATACATACGCAAGGTTAACATTCAGAGGTAGTTGATATCGAATCCGGTGCGTACTGATTACCCGGCAGCTACATCCGGAACCGTTCATTCCGGTCTATCCAATCCCTCCCTGTTTTCTCCCCCGGTCCCCACAGCGCCAGCTGTAAAAATCTTTAGGGACCTTGTTTTACGGGATTTAGCCAGATTACCAATGAAGCGTACCCACCATTCTCCATTGTTAAAAGGGGGTTTGGAGTCTTTGTGCGCACGCAAGGATCTTGTAGTTCGCCCAGCGGATAAAGGGGGGGGTATAGTTATTCTGGACAAGAGTCAATATGAGACAGAAATGCATCGCATTTTGAACGAACCGGGTACCTACCAAATGTTACCTAATAATCCCACACATAATTATAAACAAAAACTTCATCAGCTTGTCTCAAAGGGCTATGAGTTGAACATCTTGAACAAAAGGGAAAGGGACTTCTTGATTCCTTCAGCACCCCGAATTCCCACTATTTACTACCTGCCGAAAGTCCATAAGGATCCTGTTTGCCCCCCTGGCAGGCCAATTGTAAGTGGTATTAATTCCATTACAGCCAGAGTAGGCAAATATATAGATTTTTTCCTACAACCTCTAGTGAAGAAAACTCCCTCATATTTGAAAGACACCAGTTCCACAATTAGACTCCTTGAAAACGTTACAGTACAAGATGGTTTCATCATGGCCACTGCGGACGTGGCGTCATTGTATACGTGCATACCACACGATAAGGGCATCGACGCTGTTAAGTATTTTTTGGCCCAGGAACATTCCCTGGCCCCTTTCCAGTGTGATTACCTTGTGGAATTACTAGAATTCGCAGCCAAACATAACTATTTTTGGTTTAACCACAATTTTTATCTCCAACAACGTGGAGTCGCTATGGGGGCGAAATTCGCACCTAGTCTCGCGAACCTATTCATGGCCAAATGGGAGGAGGATGTCGTCTATGTCCACAAAACCAGTTCTCTGGTTCTGTGGACTAGGTACATTGACGACATCCTTCTCCTATGGAATGGGACCAGGGAGACACTTGAGGAGTTCTTTGCGAATCTGAATGCAAATGATAGAGGTATATCTTTGTCGTACGAAGCCAGTGAAACAAAAATCAATTTTCTGGATTTACAGATAGAGATAGTAAACAAGCAATTTAGATTCAGCACATATTTTAAACCTACTGACCGCAACGGGTTTATTCCCGTTGACAGTTGTCATCACGTCTCATGGCTCAATGCGGTCCCTCGGAGCCAGTTTTTGAGACTCCGACGCAACTGCACGGACATAGAGGTATTTCTAGAACAGGCCAAGATTTTAAAATCTAGATTCATAGACAAGGGGTATGACACTGACGGCCTAGATCAAGAGATCCAAAGAACTATCAACATAGACAGGAAATCTTTATTGGAAGTTAAACCTATGAGAGAACCTGACGGCAAATTTAGGTGGGCCATGTTGACGGCTTTTTCAACACAACACAGACAAATTAAGAATATTATGAGAAAGCATTGGGGTGTCCTCAAGCAAGACAACGTTCTGGGACCACTTATCCCAGAAGAAGCCAATGTCATTTTCAGGGGTGCACCATCATTAAAGGGTCGAATAGCCCCTAATATTATAAATCCTACCACTCGCCCTCTCTTCTTTCATGACTGGACGGGCTTTTTTCCTTGCAGGAAATGTGTAGTATGTCAACATAATGCCATTAGAACACGCAAAGTGACAGAGTTTACTTCCACTACTACGGGAAGGAGATACACTATAAAACCATTCTGCACTTGCAGTACGAAATTTGTAGTGTATCTCATCACTTGCCCCTGCCAGAAACAATATATAGGCCGCACCACCAGGACATTCTCTATTAGGGTGGGCGAACATATCGCCTTAATTAAAAGTAGAGACCCCAAACATACGGTTCCGAGGCATTATAAAGAATTCCACGGTGGTAATCCAGATGGATCCAAGTTTGTCATTATTGACAAATACACACCTCCCTGGAGAGGGGGGTGCGAAAATAAGGGGAGTATCCCGCCTGGAAATGTTTTGGGCATACAAGCTACAGACTTTTTTCCCTCAAGGGCTTAATGTAGAGATAGATGTCAACGCTTTCTTAGATGAATCATGAAATTTACAGTATGTGTGATCATAATGCATTGTCCATTGCTGTATTTATATAAAATATTTTCATAGATGTTATAGATGTTAATTACATGGATGCATGTGAATCCAGTTCATTCGATTCCCTTTACTAATTTGATGTTATGGGTTCCATATACACGCATCTTTTTATCATTACTGATTTTATATATGGCCAGGTATAACCAGGGTGTCTATTTATATCCTTCTTACACTCACATATAGACACATTTCCGGTTAAATATCTATTTTCATAACCATCTGGATCGAGTAGTTACCCCGGCCTTATATGTAGCGTTATTTTTAACATAACTACAAAGGCTCGGCCTATGAGTAATTAATTGTAATTTCAATATGTCTTTCCTTATGATTGATCATGTTGATATATGCCCTAATGTGCTAAGTTGTTATTACTATTAGTATGACACTTAGTTTAACATGCGTTTCCAGTTGTTATATTTAATTTGGCATTGGGACCTTCTATTATTTGGGGCTTTACTAAGAACTTCCGGTTAACCATGGCTGGAACGCATATCCTGAGGTCTTCCGCTCTCGCGTCGTGACGTTACAGCGTCACGTCGCGAGGTGTGCTGAAATTGAGTGCATCGAGAGTTTCCGGCCGGGAGGTGTGCTGGGATTGATCGCATCGGGAGTTTCCGGCCAACCACGGTTGGAACGCAAACTCCGATGCTCACAGGAGTGCACTTCCGGTCTCGCGGTACAGCGATATACCACGAGATTTGCCGTGATCGGGAAACGAAGTTTAAGAACTTCATATAATGGGGGTTACCTACATTAATAAGACCTTATTATGGCTTACAAATAGGAACCACGTTTAAGTTACACACACGGGGATTATTAGGCTTCAATACCACGAAGTGGAACGCATAGCACATCCACTAAAGGGAGGCCTGGAACGCACGCGGGTCCGCCATTTTGGGCAACCCGGTAGTGCCAATTTACTGAATCGAACAGGCTGGAGTCACTTCAACACGATTACAGTACCTATATTATGGAGTCAGGCTGCAGTGGAGGGTACCCCAAGACGAAGTCTACTCAGACGAAACGCGTCGGAAGGACTCCACTGCTGCCTTCTTTTATGTACAAGCGCTTTTTATCATCCAAATCATGTAAGTGTATTTCCTTTTTAATAAACCATTATTTTTACGGTATCACACTATGTGGCCCTTTTTATATCCTTTATGAGCCATTTATGGGAGAGATCTTTTGTTACGTTTGGAGAAGATACACCTTCACGGAACCCCTGTGATTTCTTCACGATGTTAATGTCTTCCCACTATTGCCAGTGAGCAATACAAGCCGGTTTGACCCTCACAGTGTATGCTGTTTTGGGTTCAAACCCTTCGGTAAGCCTCCAAACTTACTATCTGAGTGATTTGCACGTGTGTGAAGACACTGTGGTGTGATGTTCTGGAGCTGATTCATCCATATATTATTCATCCTGGACATGTCTGAATTGCAATAAATCAGCCGTCTATCATTCATTCAGAGACTTTATGGCCTTACGCTGGTGAAGGTGGTGCATATATCACTTATTAGTGGTGACCCATTCAGTTTCCCACTCACGGACTTTCCTGTATTACACTATATTACACTTGTATTCATAATTCTAATGTGAGATATTTACTGTGTTTTAGTCATACTGTATGTAGGGCACTGGCTCTATACCTTGCCAGTCTGCAGGTGCCTTACTCTTTTCTTTAGCGCTACACGTTTGGTTTACATTTGGATCTGTTGGGCAATTATTCTTGTGCTGTGTTAGCGGCTTAAATATTTGGGAGTAAGCGCAAATTTGCCATTTGGGTTGTTTTGGTTTTTACATATTGGCCTAAACTGGTAAATAAATTTTTTTTTTTTACATTTTTTTTGTATATTTATTATAGCAAAAAGTAAAAAAAAAAATAGTTTTTTAAATTGTCGCTCTTTTTTTGTTTATAGCGCAAAAAATAAAAACTGCAGAGGTGATCAAATACCACCAAAATAAAGCTCTATTTGTGGGGGGGGGGGAAAAACATTAATTTTGTTTGGGTACAATGTCGCATGACCGTGCAATTGTCAGTTAAAGCGACGCAGTGCCGCATCGCAAAAACGGCTTGGTCATTAAGGGGGTAAATCCTTCCGGGGCTGAAGTGGTTAAATAATAAAACCAAGTTTCATAAATAAACAAAAATATTGCTTTTTGACAAACAGAAGTGCAACTTTAAAATATAAACACAAAAAAATGTAAACTCTATTGGCTGTAATGCCATTGCACATATTACCTGAATATATTACCAACATTAAATATTAAGAAAAAAAAGAAGAAAAGCCTTAGCAGATGACCTCTACTTATTCTTATGTGGTAGTGCAGTATTCATTTTGACAGCAAATTTCTACTTGGTTTTAGTCATAGTCTTTTGACTAAAATGCCATTTGGTTTTAGTCATATTTTAGTCATCTGAATTGTTTTAGCTTTAGTCGTATTTTAGTTGACTAAAATTGTGTTAATTTAGTAGATGAACACATTTTAGTCATCAAAATTAACACTGGCTGTGACTGATTATAAAGTGTGAGCTGGAGTTTGGCTTCAGTGTTTTGGTGTAACCAAATCTGCTAATACATTTAACACTACCCTCCCCCCAAACTGACAATGCTTCTGACTGCTGCGCTCCCTGTGCTCATTCATCCAGAGTTGTGTCTCACTATTACAGGGGGTGTGTTACTGGCCAGATCACCAGAAGAAAACAGAGAGAAGAAAACAAATGCAGCCACCACATCTAACGATTGGTAAGATGCAACATAATACATTTTTTGTTTTGGGTTTAATACCACTTTAATCTGTGGTGCTTGTGTGTGTATGTATGTATGTATATTTTATATAGCTATATATCTATATATAGATATATATATAGATATATATCTATATATAGATATATATCTATATATAAATCAAAAAGACAAAAACACTGACAGATCCTCCTGTATGATCTTTAACATCTTACACAAACACCCAAAAGGCCGCAAACACTGCCACTCCTGCACAGGTGGGAAGAGAGCCAAGGAGGCTGGACAATGGAACTTACTACTTAATAAAAGATCATATGGGAGGATCTCTCAGTGTTTTTGTAAGAAACATTACATCAGAATTACCATTCGCTGTATCAGGAGAGATACCGGCTCTAGAGAAGTCCCAGGAGGAATACTCACAGGCTGAATGATCCATTGCTGTGCGAGTTTGAGATCCACCTGATCCGGTAAGAGGCTTCTCTTACTTTAAAGATCCAACAGAAGTTTCAAGATATATCCGGATTGTTTAATATCACTAATATTATTGAAACACCATATGGACTTAAATTCACACCCTATTTAATTTTGTATCAGTTTTATTTTGTGTTTTTGGTTGGGCAATTTGATTTCTTTTCACAAATTTATGAGTGCCTCATTGACAAAGACACCTTAGAGTTCCTGGTCCCCAAATTCCCCCGAGTCCCTACTTTCTACACCCTCCCCAAAACACACAAGAATTTACACTCACCCCCTGGCAGGCCGAACGTTTCGGGCCCTGGATCTCTTACTGACAATGCCAGTAAATTGGTGGATGCCTTTTTAATGCCACACGTACATAGTCTCCTTTCCTATATACGGGACACTGTGGCCACCTAAGCCCAAACAAACCGAAACAGTCAAAGTTGTCATCGGCCCATTATCAACAACTTTGAAAGATATTATCTAACCACTGGCACTTGCTCACTGAGCACCATGTCCTGACTAAGCATGTGAGATCTACTCATGAATTGCTGTTCCGGAGAGCTTCTTCTTTAAGAGACCGGTTGACCAACAGTCACTATCAATTACCAGAGCCGTTGTTGCCTGGACCCACAGGCACTTTCCAGTGTGGTAACTGTTCTTGTTGCCCATGAATTTTTGAGGGCACTAGGTTCCAGTTGCCAATGCTATGTTATGTAAATATAAATCTTATTATGTGGGCAAAACAATAAGAGAACTTCGTCAGAGAATTGGCGATCATTTATATTATTCCAGCAGTGGTAAACTAACCACCGTGGGTCGCCATATCGACCTGTACCACCGGTTTGACATCATGGCAGTAACATTTCTGGTTTTTAAGGTCATCAATGAGAGCCCAAGAGGGCGGACTGGGACAAGATTATCTTGCAACGAGAAACAATGTGGATCGAATGCTTGAACCCTACCATTCCCCCTGGCCTTAATGAAATGATCTCTTATAAACCTTTTTTATAGGGTTTCCCTTTTAATAGGGACCCCTTTCACTTGCAGGTTTCTAAAAGAGATCCTTCCCAATTAGACAATCCCTTGTCCCACCCATCCCCCCTACCACCCCCCCCCCCCCTTTTTCCTCCTCCCCCCTCCTTTTCTCCATTTCTTCCTACTCTTTTTCACCCCTCCTTGTTACCCTTGTTTAATTCCTGTTGACTAGGTACTGGAAACCACAATTCGGCGCACTATTTCTTCAGCAAATCGTTCAATTTATTCAACTCCATTTGACTTGGGCTGAATAACCCGCTAGACTACATATTTTGTTTTTTGTTTTTAACTTTATATTTTGAATGTTTTGTATCAATATTGTGGAGAATTTATCTCCAACCATTATATTGTATTATCATATGAGTATTTGTCTTTCTGTTTGTGATGGTTTAATTCTATGATTGTGTTTGGCTTTTGTTTGCCCCATGCTCTTAGCTGATTGGTCCCTTTGTGCCTCCTGTTGCCCCTTTAACGGCGGCCATGTGACTCCCCTGGTGGGCTCGGCCGTTCTTCAGGAAGGTCGCCTCCCACTTGTATTGCCTTAGTTTTGGACTGTTTGGACATGAGGCGATGCGCGTATGCGCGTCAACATCATGACTCAAGCATAGTGCGGGGAGCCAGACCTGGTGACATCACACGCTTGGCGGTGTTTTGGCGCCTTCTGGGTTGGGGAGCTCATTTAATGGTCTTCGGCCCATCAATGAGCATTGCGGACCACTTCTCAAGGAGGTTGAGACTTTGGCCACTCTTACCAAGGTGAGATCCTTATTTACTGACATGTTATAATCCCTAACTTCTATGCACTAAACAATCTTGTCTGTTTGTTCATTTCCAGACTGGACTATTGCGATTGCACTAGTTGCTAACTCTGAACAGCAGACCTGTTCAGTGATACGCCATATGAGGTTCTTTAACCCCTGACGCTAGTATTTCAAAGACTCTATTGAGCAACCTGCCAAGCTAGCATGATTAGTCCTTGCTATACTTTGCCTTTGGCTGTGGCCTCTTCCGGTGAATATCACCTGGCCCCCTCCTTCTGAAGCTAAATATTCTATGAATTTTTTTCTGGAGTACTCGCACCTGGTAGGTTGCCTCCGGTTATCCGGATTAGCAAAATATACTATCTTCTAATTAGCCTCCATTTTGCTTTTTCTTTGTCCTTATGACTAACTTTTTATTTATTTTCAACCTACACTCCCTTTCCCCCCCCTCTTTCCCCCCTCCTCCCCTCCCCACCCTTCCTTCCTTTCCCATCCCCTCCTTCTTCCCTACTTCCTCTGTTTTTTCACCTCTTTCCTTTTCATCCTCTTCTTTTGTCCCCTTCCCTCCTCTGTCCCTTTTCCCAATGGAGCCTTATATATTACTTATCCATTGCTTCATACAGTCCCACTATTTTAGATACACTGTCCGCTAACAAATCCCCCATGTCCGCCGTGGCGGGAATGATTTGGTGGTTTGGGACTTTTTCGGCTTTTAGGTAAGCAATTTCCTATTGTTATTGATGTTCTGCTAATATTATATGCTTGCCAAACTATATGTATACATGTTCTAAATAAATTACCTGTTTTTATAGATTATTCCTACTGAGGAAGCGGTATTAAGACCACGCAACTAGTAGAGGATCTCTAATCTATGAGGATAATTCCATTACCAGATACATCCCTTGGGAATAAACCTACAAGTAATTGTATACTGTGAGGTTTAACTTCCCATTTTTATTGATTTTGCCTTTCTGTATGTTTTTTATATGTAATAAATTAGAATTTTTACTGAAGTTGATTGTCTATCAGTACCGGGATAGTCCATAAATTCCCCTTCTTGGTTTGAGTGTGTTAGAGGACAACCTCAGCAACTGTCCTCACCCTTTTTCCTTCCCTTATTTTGTATTTTTAACAGGCTAAAAGGCAGTATATAAGATAAATGTATTGTTAGAGTTTATATATATGTAGCACTTGCTCCCATGGGAACCACTGGAAATTTGCCCAGGTTCTTCCCCAGTGTATTGCCCCGCAGCCAGACACATAATCTCAGCCACACTTTTCCTCAATACCCAGTCTAGGGGGGTGGAGTAGGCCTGGGTTGTTGTTTTTATTTTTGGAGAACTTGGATAGAGTTAAGGGAATTGAGTGTGATTAACCAAAAACAGAAACTATGTAGATGTTGAGGACAATGAACACCTTGCATATAGCAAACTGTGGACTTGGCTCATAATAGAAGCAGTTAATAGCAGACTTCTTTCTTTAGAGCGCTAAGAGCAGAGTCACTTCACAGAGAACTAGATAGACTAAGCTTTTCAGGGTACCACAGGGGCGTATCATGAAATCAGTGGGCCCATGTGTAAGATAAAAAGTGGGCCTTAGACATTGAAAATAAATGTGACGTGCTTAGCTGCGAAATGTGGGCGTGGCTTAAATTGTACTTAAATATTGGGCGTGGGCTAAAGGGGTGTGGTTTAATAGTCTGAGATTACTTACATACAGTGTAGGATGCGGTAATGTTAAAAAGGCAATGTACAGTGCGAAGTGTATGTGTCAAGTACCTTCCGGCAGAGCCTGACATCCAGAAGGAGACCTCTCTTACAGCCCTGGCTCAGGGACCACTGGTGTTGTGACTGGTGTTGGTCCACTGTGTTTTATCAAGTCCAAAGTCAGCACAGCCCTCTACCAGGAAATTCTAGAGCACTTCATGGTTCCCTCTGCTGGCCAGCTTTATGAAAATGCACATTTCATTTTCCAGGAGGACTTGGCACCTGCCCACAATGCTAAAAGTTCCAATATCTGGTTTAATGATCATGGTATCACTGTGCTTGATTGCAGTGGCAGCCCGTCCATAGGGGGCGCAGGGACGCCGCCCCTCCAAAGCTACTCATCAAAAAAAAAAAAAAAACACAGTCCGCTGCTTGGCTCCATTCACATCGCCAGTGTCAGTGACACCATCTTCCCTTGCTGGCGGGTCCGGCTCTACGCACCACACACTGCAGCTGATGTGTCCTTGTGGCTTTCCATGGTTGGTGTCCCTTGGTTGGTTGTCCCGGTCGATCCAAGTGATCCATCAGTGCCTGAGCCAGCCTTACAGACTTGTGCTAATGTTGTCATTCAAATTTGTACTGTTTTAATCTTTGGAATAAATCACCAGCAACCTTTTTGAGTATACATGTGGTTCATGAGTGCTGTCAACCCGTTTTGTCTTCAGCATTTCAGCATCTGATCCTTTGCCATTAGACAGCAGCACGGTTCAGCTGAACATATAATGCATTATGTGTTTTTTCCTGTGGTTAGCGCCTGGGACTCAACCTTTCTATCTCTAGTATCTACCTACCTAGAGGGTGCTACAATTGTGTTTTAACATATGATCAAAAACCACTTCCCTGTGTGTGGCATACCAATTTAAAGTGCTGTCAACTATTGATTGATAATTCCTATCAAAAGAGATGATCGGAAGAGAAATCGTTCATTAATGAAAACATATATGGACACCAAAAAGAAGATGAGTTACTCTGTTAGCATTACAGAAACACTCACACCAACCTTGCAAGCCTGCAGTAAAGGGCCCCACAATTAGTGTATGTTAGGCCTGATGTTTGACAGAGTGGCCCAGCTACAGACTGCTCTCATTATGTGCGCAGAGCCTTGGCATGTCTCACAGATCACAGATAAACGTACAGATTGCAGATGCGGGTCAGCAGATGTACGCCTCAGGTGCCGCGAGTTCACTGTGAAAAGAAAATGCGCAATACAACACATGACAGGGCTGCAAACACTGTCCAATTTACTCCCATCCAAGATGCTTTAATATGCAGATGATATTTTAGAGAGATCCTGTAAGACCTGCAGGACCGCATGTGATCCAGATTTGTTTGATCTCGCAGACATGTCCTGAAGGCAACATGCTGGGATGTTATCCATGCCTGCTGATTGCCTGTGTTATACATTAATTTGTTCGTCCTCAGAATTAGAGACTGCTACACAGAGAATCTCTCCGCACTGTCATTTATTTCCAGGCTGGCAGCGGTAACAGCTAAAAAGAATTCTTTGTGAAAAGGAATGTGTGAGATGCTTCAAGAATTAATCATGGCTCGCTCCTGCGTTCTATTATGTCATTCCTGATTGTTTTTGCTCACTTATCTTTTGTATGGGAATATCCTATTAAAAGTAAGTTTGAAGTGATGTATTTTTAGCCTTTAGGTTGCATTTACTTCCCATCACTGGCACTTATAGGTGCGCAACCACTGGCACCATAAGTAACACCTCCCTCCCAGTATAATGATTTTGACAAATAATCTGCTTGATTCAATGGTCCTAACCTGGCTTATTAAAGAACATGTAAACCCAACATTTCATATTCCTGATATGCGCTTGTTGTACCATGTACTTGTATTAAAAAGTATCCTATTCTCTTTATATTGCTTCCTTTGTGTGAAATCCCTGATGATCCTGCCAGTCCCCCTGCTTTCCTATTAAAGTGTTACTAAACCCACAACAGTAAAATCAGTCTGTATATGCAGTAAAGCATGCTTGTTATACTCACTGTGGAACCTAAGGGGTTAATCCTCTGTATTGTGTAAAAAGGATGTTTGATTCTGTATGCACAGACCCTCCACACCCCAGTCGAAGTCTTTGCAGATGAAAGGCGTAGGGTTTCCGCGCTTGCCAAGCCACTTTTACTGCGCCTTTTTACATTTTTTATAGTATTCATCTGTCTGGATGTTGAACTTTTTACTTCAATAAATCTAAAAATTTTTGGATTTATATTATGTGGAGGCTTTTTTTCTCTTATATACCCTAATCAACATCGCTATTTGGAGGATCGCGGCCAGTGCGTCGTATCCTAGATTTCTATTTGTCACCAAAGTAGGAGCTAGAGTACCTCGCCTTGGGAGTTCGATCCACGTCTACCTGACCTACATCTATGCCTGTTTGATTCACCACCGCTGGCGTGTGGATCCACTACCTGGGGTAAGAGTACCCAATCCCCTTATCCCCAGAAGGTGAAGGCACTATCCCGGGTGTTGTTGTAACAGCTGATTATATATGAATATTTAGAAATCGTCAGACATCTACTTGCAGCACAAACATCACTTTCATAACTACCTTGAATGTCTGTTGTGGCACCACAATCACTTGGACTTTTGTAGTTTTACCTGTCTGTGGAGTATTGGCACTGTTGATTATTTTTTATATGCATCAGCATGCTTGGAATGTGACCACTATAGTTTAGATGCACGTAGGGGTTATATTTACTATATATGACTTTTATATTACTGGTTCATGCTATTATACTGTAACACACTGATGTATACAGTGTGAATACATATTACATGTCAGTATATTAGGATTTTTTATTCACTATCACTACACATTCTTTTTTCATTTATGCACGTTTTAGTGTGTATATATCTTTTGACTCTACCTGCAACATTTGTATTGCATACGCCTTCACCACCTGTATCCTCATATTCACTACCTCTTGGTATATATTATATGCTTTACACACTGGTGATACTTCACTGTATCCATTGATCGCATTGTCCTCAGATTATCACCATAATCAGGTGACCACAATTGAGATACATTTTTAGTGCTACACATTCAATACACATATTGTCCCCAAAACATCTCCAGATAAGACAGAGTTAGTGGAGTGAGGCTGCACGTGCTCAGTTTGGTGTGTATTGCTAGAGAGTTTTTTTTTCTTGGGAGGATGCATGTAATTTTGGCACAGGGTCAATCAGCACTGTCAAGACAGAGGGGGTCCTGCATCCTCATAGGACAGCCAGTGCAGTATAAAAACTCCTCCTACACGCTTTAACCAGGCAATGATAGAAGTCACAAGACTGTTATATCTGCTGATTAGAAAAGGTATTTAGCAGTTTATATTTACTAACATGATTGCCTTTCCATGTTCTGTGTACTGTGGGAGATCAGATATCGTGAATGCAGGGTCCTGGGTTTAGTAGCACTTTAAAAACTAGTTACATAGTTGGTGAGGTTGAAAAAAGACACCATCTAGTCCAACGTGTGTGTTTTTTTGTCAATATTATTTTGTATATCCCTGTATGGGATATTATGGTCGCTCAGATGCCTATCTAATAGTTTTTTTAAATTATCGATGGTCCCTGCTGAAACCACTGCCTGTGGAAGAGAATGCCAAATCTTCTTACTGTAAAGAACATTCTACACAGTTTAAGGTTAAACCGCGTGTCTTCTAATTTTAGTGAATGGCCACGTGTCTTTTTAAATTCCCTTTTGCAGAAGAGTTTTATCCCTATTGTGGGGTCACCATTACAGTATTTGTACATTGAAATCATATCCCCTCTCAAGCGTCTCTTCTCCAGAGAGAATAAGTTCAGTTCTTGCAGTCTTTGCCCGTAGCTGAGATCCTCCTGTCTAGGGATGAGCTTCGTGTTCGAGTCGAACCCATGTTCGACTCGAACATCGGCTGTTCGATCGTTCGCCGAATTGCGAACGTTATGGGCCGTTCGCGCTAAATTCGTGTGGCGCGTCACGGCCCATAATTCACTGCGGCATCGCAGTGCATTGCTGGCTGATGATTGGCCAAGCATGCACTATGACCCGCATGCTTGGCCAATCACAGCGCTGTCAGTAGAGAGAGCTGTAATTGGCCAAAGCCAGGGTGGCTTTGGCCAATTACGGCTCAGGGCATTTAGTACACACCCCACACTATATAAGGCCGCCTGCACGGCGGCCCTGTGTAGTGTGTGTTCCGGTGTGCTGAGAGATAGAGAGAGAGAGAGACAGTGTCATTTGATTTGAGTTAGATAGATTAGGCAGAACAGTCAGTCAGTTAGCTGCACTTACAGTGTATTGTGTATATATATGCATCCCAGGTGTTGCATATATATATATACACTGTATTCAGTTTAGCTAGATCCGTTCCTGTTATCTTCTATCTAGACTATTTACATTTAATGCAGTGCGTCCTGCTCACAGTGTTCAGCTAGATCCGTTCCTGTTATCTTCTAGACTATTTACATTTAGTGCAGTGCGTCCTGCTCACAGTGTTCAGCTAGATCCGTTCCTGCTATTTACATTTAGTGCAGTGCGTCCTGCTCACAGTGTTCAGCTAGATCCGTTCCTGTTAAATTCCTACTGACCGGCAGGCTTGTCTGGTTACAGTATATAAAGCTACCTGAAGAAAATTACAGGTGTTCTATTTGATCCTATTAGTACCACGGTCAGGCAGCTAGACTATTTACATTTAGTACAGTGTGTCCTGCTCACAGTGTTCAGCTAGATCCGTTCCTGTTATCTTCCTACTGACAGGCAGGCTTGTCTGGTTACAGTATATAAAGCTACCTGAAGAAAATTACAGGTGTTCTATTTGATCCTATTAGTACCACGGTCAGGCAGCTAGACTATTTACATTTAGTACAGTGCGTCCTGCTCACAGTGTACAGCTAGATCCGTTCCTGTTATCTTCCTACTGACAGGCAGGCTTGTCTGGTTACAGTATATAAAGCTACCTGAAGAAAATTACAGGTGTTCTATTTGATCCTATTAGTACCACGGTCAGGCAGCTAGACTATTTACATTTAGTACAGTGCGTCCTGCTCACAGTGTTCAGCTAGATCCGTTCCTGTTATCTTCCTACTGACAGGCAGGCTTGTCTGGTTACAGTATATAAAGCTACCTGAAGAAAATTACAGGTGTTCTATTTGATCCTATTAGTACCACGGTCAGGCAGCTAGACTATTTACATTTAGTACAGTGCGTCCTGCTCACAGTGTTCAGCTAGATCCGTTCCTGTTATCTTCCTACTGACAGGCAGGCTTGTCTGGTTACAGTATATAAAGCTACTTGAAGAAAATTACAGGTGTTCTATCCCAGCTTAGTGCAGCTACAGGCCATTAGTATGTCTGGAAGGCCAAGAAGGAGAGGCAGACAGTCACAAGCCAATAAGAGAGGGCAAGCAGGCTCTGTGTCTAGTGCTGGTCGTGGAGACGGTGCATCCTCATCAGCACGTGGCCATGGGACACGCTTGGCCTTTTTTTCGGCAGCTGGCCATGTTGAGCCGCAACATGCGGAAGACTTGGTCGAGTGGATGACCAAGCCGTCCTCATCCTCCTCATCCTCTCTCACCCATGCCCAGGGTGCTTTGTCTGGCAAAGCAGCGGCCTCTTCCCTCAGCTCAATGTCATCAGTGACTCCTTCCCTAGCTCCACCATGTCCTCATGAGGATTCCCTCGAACTGTTTGACCACAGTGTTGGGTACATGCTCCAGGAGGATGCCCAGCGTTTGGAAGGCTCTGATGACGATACTGAGCTCGATGAAGGCAGTAACATGAGCGCGGACAGAGGGGGTGCCCAAGAAGGACAGCAATCTGGCAGTCATGCTCCCCCTGCTGCAGCATACTGCCAGGTTTGCTCCAGTGATGAGGAGGGAGGGGATGATGAGGTCACTGACTCAACGTGGGTGCCTGATAGGAGAGAGGAGGAGGAGGAGGAGGAGGAGGAGGAGGAGGCGGCAGCACATCACCAACGAGGCAGGATGCCCTCCAGGGGCCAGCCTAAGGGCAGCACATTGACTGCATCACACCCCAAAGCTCCACATGTGCAGGGCGCTGCAGTCTCTGCGCGTTATTCAAAAAGTTCTTTGGTGTGGGCCTTTTTTGAGACGAGTGCATCAGATCGCACCGCTGCTATTTGCAACATATGTCTCAAGCGTATCTCGCGTGGCCAAAATATCTCCCGCTTGGGTACCACATGCTTGACCAGACATATGTTGACCTGCCATGCAGTTCGTTGGCAAGCGTATCTAAAAGACCCACACCAAAGAACAAAGAGGATCTCTCCTTGCTCCTCATCAGCTGAGATTTCCAACCCCACTAGACCTTCAGTCCTCTCTGAGACCTGCAGTGAGAGGAATGAAGGTGTAGAATTAGGTGTGTCACAGCCAAGTACTTGTGGGCAATCTGCTTTTGGTACACCGACGTCAGATTGTACCAGGCAAATTTCCCTGCCCCAGCTGCTGCACCGCCGAAAGAAGTTTGCTCCCAGCCATCCACATGCCCAGCGGTTGAATGCTAGCTTGGCAAAATTGCTAGCACTTCAACTGCTGCCTTTTCAGTTGGTAGACTCTGCCCCCTTCCGTGAGTTTGTGGAATGTGCGGTTCCTCAGTGGCAGGTACCCAAACGCCACTTTTTCTCACGGAAGGCGATTCCGGCTCTCTACCGGCATGTGGAAGGCAATGTCCATGCCTCGCTGGACAGGGCGGTCAGCGGTAAGGTGCATATTACCGCTGACTCATGGTCCAGCAGGCATGGACAGGGACGTTACCTAAGTTTCACGGCGCATTGGGTGACTCTGCTGGCAGCTGGGAAGGATGCAGGACAAGGTGCAGTAGTGTTGGAGGTTGTTCCGCCACCACGCCTCCAAAATGCTGATTGTGACACACCTCTCTCCTCCACCCCCTCCTCTTCTTCTTCCTCCATGGCCTCTTCCTCGGAACCAGCGGTGCTCCGTAGGCGTTCAAGGGGCTACGCAAGTACGCAGGCCAAAAGATGCCATGCGGTGCTTGAGCTGGTGTGCTTGGGGGACAGGAGCCACACTGGGGCAGAGGTTCTGTCAGCTCTGCAGGGGCAGGTTCAGAGGTGGTTGACGCCACGCCAACTTAAGGCAGGAATGGTGGTTTGCGACAATGGCACCAACCTCCTCTCTGCCCTCCGACAGGGACAAATGACCCATGTGCCCTGTTTGGCTCACGTCCTTAACTTGGTGGTGCAGCGGTTCTTGGGCAGGTACCCGGGCTTACAGGATGTCCTGAGGCAGGCCAGGAAAGTCTGTGTGCATTTCCGCCGGTCATATAATGCCAGTGCTCGGCTGACGGACCTCCAAAAGGAGTTTAACCTGCCCAAGAACCGCCTAATCTGTGACATGCCCACCAGGTGGAACTCAACGTTGGCCATGCTGCAGCGGCTGCACACGCAGCAGAGGGCCATCAATGAGTACCTGTGCGACTATGGCACCAGGACAGGGTCAGGGGAGCTTGGTTTTTTTTCCCCACGCCAGTGGGCCATGATCAGGGATGCATGCACTGTCCTGTCACCATTCGAGGAGGCCACGAGGATGGTGAGCAGTGACAGTGCATGCATCAGTGACACTGTCCCCCTTGTCCACCTGTTGGAGCACACGCTGCGTGGAATAATGGACAGGGCACTTGAGGCAGAACAGAGGCAGGAAGAGGAGGACTTCCTTAGCTCTCAAGGCCCCCTTTATCCAGACAGTGTTCCTGTGTGCCCGCCGATCACACAGGAAGAGGACGAGGAGGAAGAGGAGGAGGAGGAAGATTGTGTCAGTATGGAGGTGGAGCCTGGCACTCAGCATCAGCAGCAGTCTTTAAGGGATCAGTCCCAAGAAACACATGGACTTGTACGTGGCTGGGAGGAGGTGGCTGCGGACCATGTCGTTCTTAGTGACCCAGAGGACTCCGGACCGAATGCCTCAGCAAACCTACGCTGCATGGCCTCCCTGATCCTGCAAAGCCTGCGTAAGGATCCTCGTATTCGTGGTATCAAGGAGAAGGACCAATACTGGCTGGCAACCCTCCTTGATCCACGTTACAAGGGTAAGGTTGCGGACCTTATCTTGCCATCGCAGAGGGAGCAGAGGATGAAACATCTTCGGGAGGCCTTGCAGAAAGGTCTGTGCAACGCGTTCCCAGAGACTGGGAGGTTACAAACTCCTGTTTCTGGACAACGTGTTGCTGAGGCTTCGGTCAGTCAAAGAAGGAGCGGTGGAGAAGGTGGCCGTCTGACCGATGCGTTCAGACAATTTTTTGGTCCGCAGCCCCAAGGTATGATCGGTTCCAGCAACCATCGCCAGCGTCTGTTTTACATGGTGCAGGAATACCTAGGGGCAAGATCAGACTTGGACACCTTTCCCACCGAAAATCCTCTGGGTTACTGGGTCTTGAGGATGGATCACTGGCCAGAGCTTGCACAGTATGCAATTGAGCTACTGGCCTGTCCTGCATCCAGCGTTCTTTCGGAACGCACATTCAGTGCTGCTGGAGGCGTGGTAACCGATCACAGGGTGCGTCTGTCCACCGACTCGGTCGATCGGCTGACCTTCATAAAAATGAATGAGTCTTGGATCACCACCAGCTACCAAGCACCTGATGCTGATGTAACCGAATAATTTTTTTTGAAATCTCAGATCCCTTCAAAGACTGCCTATGCTGATGCTGAGTGACTATCCCTGAGTAATTATCCTCTTCCTCCTCAATCATCACGCTGATAGCTTGTAAGAACATTTTTGGTTCTGGGCGCCACCACCAGTGCCTAAGGCACAATTTTTCAGCCCCTGTTTAACAGGGGCGTGTAATTACAATTTTTGATGTAATACTTTGCAGCAGGGCTCGTTCCTGCATTCCAACTAGAGTGTCTGTGAGGGGTTGCAGTGTTGTGGCACCAGCACCAGTGCCTAAGGCCCAATTTTTCTGCCCCTGTCTAACAGGGGCGTGTAATTACAATTTTTGATGCAATACTTTGCAGCAGGGCTCGTTCCTGCGTTCCAACTAGAGTGTCTGTGAGGGGTTGCAGTGTTGTGGCACCAGCACCAGTGCCTAAGGCCCAATTTTTCTGCCCCTGTCTAACAGGGGCGTGTAATTACAATTTTTGAAGCAATAATTTGCAGCAGGGCTCGTTCCTGCGTTCCAACTAGAGTGTCTGTGAGGGGTTGCAGTGTTGTGGCACCAGCACCAGTGCCTAAGGCCTAATTTTTCAGCTCCTGTTCAACAGGGGCATGTAATTACAATTCTTGATCTAATATTTCACAGCAGGGCCCTGTGAGGGCTTACAGTGTTGTGGCCACAGCAACACCTAAGGCCCAAATTTCTGCTGAGTATATAGGGCAGGACCCTACTTTCAAACATCTAACTTACAAACGACTCCTACTTGCAAACGGAAGGAGACAACAGGAAGTGAGATGAAATCTACCCCTAGGAAGGGAAATTCTCTCCTGTAAGAGTTAATATGGGAAAACAAGTTCTCCTTTCCACTGATGCTTTCCAATCCTTGTTCCACAAAAAAACCCAAATTTTCAAAAAACATTTTTCATTGGGACAAAAAAGTGAGGTGAAATCTTCTGAAGAGGAGGAAAGACAGCAAAACAAATGTCACAGGGGTGATAACCCTTCCCTATGTTTTCCAAAAAGCTTAGAAAAGATTTTTTGGCTGGAGCTAAACACGTTAAAAATGTTCAAAATTACAAACAGATTCTACTTAACAACAAACCTACAGTCCCTGTCTTGTTTGCACCGCCTGTATACTGCTGTTCAGAGTATATAGGGCCTGGTGGCCCCACACCTTTCCTTATTTTAATTTGGGTGCGGGGTTCCCCTTAATATCCATACAAGACCCAAAGGGACTGGTAATGGACTGGGGGGTACCCATGCCGTTTGTCTCACTGATTTTCATCCATATTGCCATGACCCGACATGACATTAAACCCGCAAGCAGTTTTAAATGAGATTTTTTCCTTTAAAAATGACATTTGGTGCAGGGACTGTTCTAAACATGGGAAACACGCGTCACTTTACAGGCATACTATAGACACCCCCCAGGTACGATATTTAAAGGAATATTTCACTTTTTTTTTTTTACTTTAAGCATCATTAAAATCACTGCTCCCGAAAAAACGGCCGTTTTTAAAAGTTTTTTTTGCATTGATACATGTCCCCTGGGGTAGGACCCGGGTCCCCAAACCCTTTTTAGGACAATACCATGCAAATTAGCCTTTAAAATGAGCACTTTTGATTTCGAACGTTCGAGTCCCATAGACGTCAATGGGGTTCTAACGTTCGTGCGAACTTTCGGTCCGTTCGCGGGTTCTGGTGCGAACCGAACCGGGGGGTGTTCGGCTCATCCCTACTCCTGTCCCTTAATTAGCTTTGTTGTCCTTCTCTGGACTCTCTCCAGTTCCAGTACATCCTTCCTGAAGACTGGTGCCAAGAACTGGATGGCATACTCCAGGTGCAACTGGACCAGAGTCTTGTAGAGGGGGAGAATTATCGTTTTTAATCCCCTTTTTAATGCATGCTAAACTTTTGTTGGCTTCGTTAGCAGCAGCTTGGCATTGCATGCCAATGCTGAGCCTGTCATCTACTAGGACCCCCAGGTCCTTTTCCATCCTAGATTCCCCCAGAGGTTCACCCCCTAGTGAGTAGATTGCATTCATGTTTTTGCCACACATATGCATTATTTTACATTTTTCTACATTGAGCCTCATTTGCCATGTAGTTGCCCACCCCATTAATTTGTTCAGATCTTCTTGCAAGGTTTCCACATCCTGTGGAGAAATTATTTTCCTGCTTAGTATCGTCTGAAAATACTGAGATTGAGCTGCTTATCCCATCCTCCAGGTCATTCATGAATCAATTAAATAGGATTGGTCCCAGGACAGAAGCCCACTTTCCACACCGGACCAATCTGAATACTCCCCACTTATCACTACCCTAAAAACTCGCCCCTGGAGCCAGTTTTCAATCCATGTACTCACCCTTTGATCCATGCCTACAGACCTTAGTTTGTACAGTAGACATTTATGGGGAACTGTATCAGATTCCTTTGCAAAATCCAGATACACCACGTCTATGCGCCTTCCTTTATCTAGATGGCAGCTCACCTTCTCATAGAAGGTTAATAGATTGGTTTGGCAAGAATGATTCTTCATGAATCCATGCTGATTACTGCTAATGCTACCGTTCTCATTACAAAAATCTTGTATATAGTCCCTTATCATCCCCTCCAAGAACTTGCAATCTATTGACGTTAGGCTACCTGGTCTGTAATTCCCAGGGATATATCTTGGTCCTTTTTTAAATATTGGTGCTACATTGGCTTTTCTCCAATCTTCTGATACCATACCAGTCAGTAGACTGTTCTTAAAAATAAGGAACAATGGTCTGGCAATTACTTGACTGAGTTCTTTAGGGACCCTCGGGTGCAAGCCATCTGATCCCAGTGACTTATTAATGGTACGTTTTTCAAGTCTACTCCTAATTCTATCCTCTGTTAGTCATGAGGGTGCTTCCTGTGACATATCATGAGGATAAACATTGCAGTCTTGGTTACTGAATCCCACTGTTTCCCTCGTGAAGACTGAGGAGAAGAATAAATTCAATACATTTTCCATCTCTCCATCTTATGTAACCAGATTCCCTTCATCATTCTTTATGCGGCCAATATGATCCGACCGACCTCTTTTACTATTTATATACTGAAAGAATTTCTTGGGATTTTTTTTTACTCTCCTCTGCTACGTGCCTTTAGTGTTCTATCTTAGCCACCCTGATTGCACCCTTACATTTCTTGCTGCATTCTAAAGTTGAAATGCTGACGATGATCCCTCAGCCTTGTATTTGTAGTTAAGCCACCCAGGACTTTTACTAGCTCTTTTAAATTTATTTCCCATTGTGATGCACTGGCTAATATCCTTATTAAATATGCTCTTAAAGCACACCCATTTTTCCTGCGTGTTCTTTGTTCCTAGGTTTTTTTTTCCCATTTAATATCTTCTAGAAAGGAGCATAGTTTATGGAAGTTGGCTCTTTTGAAATTCAGTGTCTTTGTATTCCCCTTATGTTTCCTATTTGTGTAATTTATACTAAAACGAATTGACCTGTGGTCGCTGTTTCCTAAATTGCCCCGTATTTCTACATTCTACATCCATAATCAGGTCTGTATTGTTAGTAATCAGTAGGTCTAGTAACGCATTGTTCCTTGTTGGTGCAATTACCATCTGATCCATGAAATTGTCCTGTAAGACATTTAGGAAAAGGCGAGCCTTACCCGAATGCGTGGTTCCTTCCGCCCAGTCTATGTCTGGATAATTAAAATCCCCCATTATGATGACACTTCCCATCCTTGCCAAACTGTGGAATGGTCAGTTTTCTGGCTGTGCTGGGAGCTTAGCCTGCTCTCCTCCAACTACCAAACTTGTGCTGATATGACCCCCCCCCACACACACACACACAGAATACCCATGCGATCCGATTCCATGTGGACCAAAAAGGGGTCCTGCACCATTTTGGTGTGAATGCGATTTCAGCAATACAGTTTGAATGGCTGAATTTGCATTGCATGTGATCTGCACAGCAATGCAGTGAGAATCACATGCAATGTCTGTCATTGCACAAGTGTTAATCCAGCCTAAAGGTACTCTGCATGTTGTCGACAGACCGCCAAGGAATGGGCTGAGAGGAGCAGCACTTAGAGGAACCAGGGCTCAATTTCTGCACTTTCAACATACTGTAGATCATGGCATAGGGTGGCAAGACTGCCATGAGTGACATGCAGCCAACTATTTATTATGTTGCTCATTCACTGTATTATAAATGGTTAATGTTGCTGCCTTATGCCATTTTTGCATGTTGGTGGAATAGAGTACTGGGTAATAACCTCTGGTGAGCCCTCCCTCCAGCACCACCATATATCTAATTTTACCTTAGCCCTTAAACCCTGCCATTCTTAAGGTTCAACTTCAGGAAAAAAATTAATCTAAATAGTGTATGTGCATCAATTACCTTATTCCTCAATCACCTCTTCCTAAGCCACAGGGCCGTTTTTAAGGCAAGGCAAAAGGGGCAGCTGCCCTGGGTCCTGTCATTGTTGTGGGGCCCAAAGCAGCTGCCCCATATTTGCCAACTATCCTGGTTTAAATGCCCTCATCCCTTGAGGTTTTAGTCCCGTACTGTGTCCCAATATCTCAGTGTGAAGTGCTGCTAGTAATACTGCCCAGCTCTGCCCTATTGTTGTGTACAGATGACTCACCTGCAGACCCTGTGTTTACATGTAAATTACCAGCATTCATATGTAAATAGCGGCGGCCAGCGGCATTGATATGTATATCATGCCCCCCTGAGGTCATATCCACAGTAATCTCTAGCAATAGCTGCCTGATCTGATTCAGTAAACTGATTTTGAGTCTAGCTGCTACATATTTATTGTATGTCTCAGAGCAGGTGGAGAGCGAAACTGCATGGGGGGGCCCAAAGAAAAGTTTTGCCCAGGGTCCAATCAATATTAAAGATGGCCCTGCAGTAAGCCACCCGGCAGTGTAAATGATCAAAGTCACAGTTTCCAGCTAATTTTCTGCTCCAGGAACCAGCAATTTTCCCTGGTCATTATCTTCTTTGGCACTGGTCCCCTCATGTTAGGACCGAGTTCGCCTGCCTGTGGCACTGTGGTGCTCTGGGCAGAAAGCTGCAGTTTTAGTGTCCACCAGCAGGTGTCTCCCAACAGCCAGCAGGTTCCAGCGATCAGTCCCACCTGGCCACACCTGCTGGGAGGGTACTTAAAGGGTAACTCCAAATTCATGGGGAAAAAAAATAGCAAATAAAAAAAAAATAGAGTATACAGTTGCGACACAAATCATATTGTAATTGAATGTTATGAAAAATTACCATTCTTTTGCAGCTCTGTAATTTTCTGAATATGCAATGCAATATGGCTACCTGGAGGTGTTCTGTACACAAAATGTGAACCGAATGCCCCCCAGAAACATAATTTCCTGCTTGTGTGATTGGCTTACCAATTTTCCCAGAAGTCTGTACTAAGATACAAGTCAGATTTCAGACATCCCATGGAACAAAACATTTCATTTTTGGTGAGATGCTCCTAATAGGAACACGTCTAAAGAGGTGCAGGCCCAGCAGCTTTCCTCATTAGTGCCCTGCAGGTGCACAGCTGATTGATAATTATGAAACCACTCCCATTAGATTCACTTTCCTTCATGGGCACAGAGAAGCCCGCTGCTGCCTGAATGTAGCCATTTTCTATTCATCTTGATCTTTCTCTTGCCCTGAATCCAGTTTCTGTTGTATTGTTCCTATCCCATTTTAGTTTTTCCCCTTACCATTTGCTCCCTGCTCTCCCCTGCCTTGCATGTTTCACATTTATATATATTTGTATATTTAGTTTGTTAGGTTTCTGGTTAGGTATTTTGTTATTTAGTTTGCTTTTCATGCGTTCTCATGCTTATTGTTTGCTGGTGTGTGTTTATCTTTCATTCACTGTAAATAAATCTCATTTTAAACATATACATACATGGACTGGTCCTAGTTTCTTGGTGTAGCTATAGATATCTGGTCTCCCAGCTGCTGATTCCTAATACTTCAGCTCCCCCGGGTGTTCTGCCTCTGTTCAGTGGCAGCTCAGATTACATTCCAGCACAGGTCCCATGTGCTGGGATGACTGAATTCCTGTGCATGTGCAGTACGTCACCTTACGCCAGTCAATGAAGACGGTTGCAGCACGGCACTGGGAAGAAGCCAGGTAAAAGATACTTGCGAGGGATGTTGGACCATTGAAGGAGAGGTAAGTATCGTGGTCTTTTGTTCAACTTTAAGAGAGGACCTAGTCTTTTGAAGTGTTGCTTCCACTTATAGGAGGTGTCTACATCATGCAGGCAATGATGTAGACATCCGAAGAAGAACCCCAGGAAGTAAACAGAAGAGAAGGACTGGCACTTTACCATGGCTTTAGGTAAGTAAAATTGTCATTTGGATTATTTTTTTCATACCAGCGATAGGTTAGAGAGGGGTGGGAGGGTGGGGGTGGTATGAGGGTTGTTAATATCCCAGAGTTGGTTCTAAATGAAAAGCTTTCAAGTTATAATGTCAATAAAATGTGTCTATATTATTTTTAGACAATGCTAGTTCACATGGTCTGTAACTGCACATGTGATATCAGCTCTGGGTGACTCTTATGTGTTCTTCTGTTCCTTCAGTAAAAGGAATTAGCTTAAATTCACAGTTGAAGTGGTTCCTTTTGCCTGGATGACAAGGACCAATGTATTCCGATGAAGATCTTGTAAAAATGCTCGCTTTAGAGAAAGGCATATCATTGAGTTACAGAAGAAATCGTCCCTAGAATAAGCAAATTCCCAAAAAGAAGATATTCTTATGCCCCGTACACACGGTCGGATTTTCCAAAGGAAAATGTGCGATCGGAGCGTGTTGTCAGAAATTCCGACCGCGTGTGGGCACCATCTGACTTTTTCCATCGGATTTTCGAACACACAACGTTTGAGAGCGGGCTATAAAATTTTTCAGAACGATCAGATTTTTCGACAACTTTGTGTGACCGTGTGTATGCAAGACAAGTTTGAGCCAACATCTGTCGGAAAAAATCCATGGATTTTGTTGTCGGAATGTCCGATCAATGTCCGACCGTGTGTACGGGGCATTACACATGTAACAGTAGATTGTAGGCAGATGCAGTCTGTACTCCCCACTGTAGGTGGCACTCGACCAAAGCGGCAATGCAGATGGGGAAGGAAGTCGCAAGGAACCTGGTTCTTCTATGATTTCCTGCTGTTTCCAGAGGAACAGCTATCTGATTGGATGCTGATGCCCGATTGTGATGTTACTTCACATTCACTAAGCTCTGGGACTCCCCCTGCAAAGTGAACAGCCTATTTTTCATTTAGTAAATCAACCTTCTATGTGTTTATTTAAACTATTATACCTGAAAGAATTATCCTTATCTGCAGTTTCCTTATTGTTCCATTATTGCCGTGTACCAGTCAGATTGAACATGTACCACCAGGGTTGATTTTGCCACATCTGAAAAGAAACCCATATATGTTAATGTATTGTTAAGCACCCTTCTGGCCATTTTAAGCATTCAAAGCATGGGATCTGTATGTAGGTACACCAGGAAGCTGGCATAAATAACATCTAGTAGCTAGATACCTTTACCATGGAGGCCAATAGTCACTGCTACTAAAATAGACTTGTTATGCATTTAAATCTGACCCATATGTTGACACATTACTAAATGATGACAAGCCTTGGGGCTCCCTCCAGCTGAATAATAGAGAGTTAATTTATCGCAGCCCAAACATATGGGAGGTTTTAGAGTTGTCCCATACTTTCAGTGGATGCTAGCGGTTTTAACTATTTATAAGCTAGATTTTGAAGCATTCTTGCCTTGATTCTCAACCTGTGCAAATAAAAGTAGATATACATATTTATTTGTGTGATAAATTATTCAAGGCACTGTATTTCTGATATGCCAGTCAGCAAGTAGATTTATGTGCACAATGCAGGTGAAGATTTGTACAAGTTTTAATTCAATCAGTGAGAAAGAATGATAGAATGAGTTCAAGGCCTGTGAACTTGTTTTTAATGTAATTTTAATGTTTCTCCGAGCTTTAGACTCTTTTAAATACTGTGTACGATAAGAGGATGTTGGCAGAATTTCTCATGTCTTAAAACAAGTGGATTTTACCACATAACTACCTAAAATTTTAAAGACCACTCCTATTTATATTGTAGAGTGCTGTGCAAAATGTCGGCACTATATAAATCTTGTATAATAATATAATTTACTTTGCTATAATAGCAAGAGACTGAACACTTGTGATAGACCTTTTAAATGTGAAATTGCAATAATATTTTGTTTTCATACTCTTTTGTACTATTTATCTCCTCAGTGTTCAGGCAGGTTGGCATCATGCTGTAGTGCCATGCAGAGGGCTACCAAATGTTTGGGATGTGATCTTCTATAACTTATACCTATCATTATGGGGGCCTTATACCATGAGATGCTCACTTATGCAGATTCTTACTTCAGAAGAGAGAGGCTGTACAATGACGCCGTTGCACGACGTACAATGTTCACATTGTTTCTTGTATTTACCTGTAAAATCTCAATAAAAATAAAAAAAAAAAGAAGAGAGAGGCTGCGCCTGCTTGCCCTCAATCTTCCTTGCCCCTTCCTGTTGGTCGATTATTGTGATGCATATTTTGATGCACCAATGCAGTTATCTAGGAGAGGTTGGGTCCAACCTCAGCTTTCTCATGTGAACTTTGGAATTTTCAGGGATGATCTTCCTGGGTTTCCAAACTCCTGTCTTGCCAAAGAAGAGATCTGGAGATACAGTTTTGCTCATAAGTTTACATACCCTGGCAGAATTGTTGATTTCTTGGCCATTTTTTAGAGAATATGAATGATAACAAAAAAACCTTTCTTTCACTCATGCCGCGTACACACGAGCAGACTTTACGGCAGACTTTGCCCAGCGGACGGGATTTCGTCGGACAATTCGATCGTGTGTGGGCTCCAGCGGACTTTGTTTTCTCAAAAGTTGGATGGACTTAGATTTGAAACATGATTCAAATCTATCCGACGGACTCGAGTCCGGTCGAAAAGTCAGCTCGTCTGTATGCTAGTTCGACGGACAAAAAGCCACGCTAGGGCAGCTATTGGCTACTGGCTATGAACTTCCTTGTTTTAGTCCGGTCGTACATCATCACGTACGAATCCATCAGACTTTGTGTTTACTCTTTTTAAATTATAATCACAACAGAAACTACCAAAATGACCCTGATAAAAAGTTTACATACCCTGGTGTTTTTGGCCTGATAACATGCACACAAGTTGACACAAAGGGGTTTGAATGACTATTAAAGGTAACCATCCTCACCTTTAATCTATCTGCTTGTAATTAGTGTGTGTGTATAAAAGGTCAATGAGTTTCTGGACTCCTGACAGACACCTGCATCTTTCATCCAGTGCTGCACTGACATTTCTGGATTCTGAGTTATGGGGAAAGCTAAAGAATTGTCAAAGGATCTGCAGGAAAAGGTAGTTGAACTGTATAAAACAGGAAAGGGATATAAAAAAAATATCCAGGGAATTGAGAATGCCAATCAGCAGTGTTCAAACTCTAATCAAGAAGTGGAAAATGGGGGGTTCTATTGAAACCAAACCACAGTCAGGTAGACCAACTAAAATTTCAGCCACAACTGCCAGTAAAATTGTTGGGGATGCAAAGAAAAAACCCACAAATAACTTTAGGTGAATTACAGGACTCTCTGAAAACTTGTGTGGCTGTTTCAAGATGCACAATAAGGAGGCACTTGAAGAAAGATGGGCTGCATGGTCGAGTCGCCAGAAGAAAGCCATTACTACGCAAACGTCACAAAGTATCCCGCTTACAATACGCCAAACAGCACAGAGACAAGCCTCAAACCTTCTGGCACAAAGTCATTTGGAGTGATGAGACCAAAATTTAGCTTTTTGGCTACAACCATAAACACTACATTTTGAGAAGAGTCAACAAGGCCTATAATGAAAGGTACACCATTCCTACTGTCAAACATGAAGGAGGATCACTGAAGTTTTGGGGATGTGTGATCTACAAAGGCACAGGAAATTTGGTCAAAATTGATGTCAAGATGACTGCAGTATGTTACCAAAAAATACTGGAGGAACATTTGCATTCATCAGCCAGGAAGCTGCGCATGGGCCGTACTTGGACATTCCAACATGACAATGATCCAAAACACAAGGCCAAGTCGACCTGTCATTGGCTACAGCAGAATAAAGTGAAGGTTCTGGAGTGGCCATCTCAGTCTCCTGACCTCAATGTCATTGAGCCACTCTGGGGGAGATCTCAAACGTGTAGTTCATGCAAGACAGATCAAGAATTTAAATGAACTGGAGGTGTTTTTTGCCAAGCGGAATGGGCAGCTTTACCATCTGAGAAAATAAAGAGCCTCATCCACAAATACCACAAAAGACTTCAAGCTGTCATTGATGTTAAAGGGGGCAATACATGAGGTCCGCCAAAATTTTTTTTTTAAAGTCAGCAGCTACAAATACTGCAGCTGCTGACTTTTAAAATATGGACACTTACCTGACCACGGCGCCCGCGATGTCGGTATCCGAAGCCAACCTGTCGCTTGGCTCTCAGGTGCTACCATCGCCATCTTCGGTAAGGGAATCAGAAAGTGAAGCCTTACGGCTTCACTTCCCAGTTTCCTACTGTGCATGCGCGTGTCACGCTGCGCAATACGGATGGTCCCTGCTGTCTCTGGGACCCATGTGTTTCCCAGCAGACAGCGGGGGGGAACGGGAAGAAGCGTAGACTCCCGTGGGAGTCTATGCCCGGAAGTAGATGCAAATACCTGTATTATACAGGTATCTGCACCCCCCTCCCCCCTGAAAGGTGCCAAATGTGACACTGGAGGGGGGAGGGTTCCGAAAAGCGGAGGTTACATTTTTGTGTGAACCTCCGCATTAAGAACTGGGGTATGTAAACTTTTGATCAGGGTTATTTGGGTAGTTTTTGTTGTGATTACGATTTAAAAAGAGTAAACACAGTTGATCGATAAATGGCTTCAGCCAAACACTAACCGTGAGTGAAAGAAAGGTTTTTGTGTTATTCATATTCTCTGAAAAATGGCCAAGAAATCATAAATTCTGCCAGGGTATGTAAACTTATGAACACAACTGTACATGGACATGAACTTTAATGGCACCCTAGTCTTAGTCTGTAGGGTTCAATATTGAGTTGGCCCACCCTTTGCAGCTATAACAGCTTCAACTCTTTTGGGAAGGTTGTCCACAAGGTTTGGGAGTGTTCCTATGGGACTCTTGCTTTGGGCATTGGTGGGTAGTCATGTTGGAACAGGAAGGGGCCAACTCCCAAACTGTTCCCATAAAGTTGGGAGCATGAAATTGTCCAAAATGTCTTGTTATGCTGAAGCCTTAAGAATTCCCTTTACTGGAACTAAGGGGCCAAGCCCAACCCCTGAAAAACAAGCTCACACCGTAATCCTCCCTCCACCAAATGATTTGGACCAGTACACAAAGCAAGGTCCATAAAGACATGGATGAGCAAGTTTGGGGTGGAGGAGCTTGACTGGCCTGCACAAAGTCCTGACCTAAAACCGAAAGAACACCTTTGGGATGGATTACAGCGGAGACTGCGAGCCGGGCCCTCTCGTTCACATCAGTGCCCGACCTCACAAATGCGCTTCTGGGAGAATGGTCAAACATTCCCATAGACACACTCCTAAACTTTGTGGACAGCCTTCCCAGAAGAGCTGAAGCTGTTATAGCTGCAAAGGGTGGGCCAACTCAATATTGAACCCTACGGACTGCGACTGAGATGCCATTAAAGTTCATGTGCATGTAAAGGCAGGCGTCCCAATGCATCCTTAAATATAAGTGCATAGATTATCAGCAGTGAAAATTGCTCAATAAAGGCTGCTCATCATTAGAGTGACAAATAAAAAGTCTTGGGAGGCGGGAAGGAGTGAGACCAAGGGCAATGTTTATTGAAAAAGTCTAGATTTGCCATTAAAGGTAACTTTTGACTGTTTTTCTTTTCTTTTTTTTTATCATATGCCAAGTTTAAAGTGGTTTTAAAGACAAAAGGTTTTTACTTTAATGCATTCCCTGCTTTAAGATGAAAAATGCCCAACTACTTGTTGTGCCCTTCCTTCCCTAAACACTTATCTTACTTTCCTACACCAATCCAGCATCATAGGCTCCTGCTACTGTTAGTTAAATCATATGAGTAGGGAGTGGGGGTGTGGCTGTGTGGATATGGATATGGCTTTCTGAGGAGGTACCCATAGGAAGGAGGAGTGGACAGTGCCGACAAGACTGCCAAAACGGTGGTAAGAGCAGGTAAGTATAACATCTTTTTATCTTAACCAAACAAAACAAATATCCTTTAATATCACTTTAAATAGCCACTTTTGTGATAGTTTAACCTGCTCTGGATTGTTGGCAATTCTTTTAGGTGTACTATATGGTCCTGGAAAAATAAAAACTGTCAGTGGTATAATTTATTCTGCACATTGTGTCTCCCATCACATGTAGTTTATACTGTCAACCTAAAATGCAAACAAACAAGGGCATTTATACCTTTATTTATACTTATTGTAAAATAGGAAAACAGGAGTATGTCTTCACTTCTTTGGTCCCTTTGAAGCTAAAACTCATAAGCATCTGTGATTCCAGCATCTGTGCCATTGGGCAAAATGTCCCTCATTTCTGTTTGAGTTTAAGGTAAAATATGGGCCCATAATATATCTACCTCAGTTTAAAGAATAATTCCAAGCAGGGCTATATTATACATATATGTACATTGGTCAATCTTGGACCAATGTAACTACGTATAAACCATACCGGCTGATGTCCCTGGAAGCTGGAAATCACTGAAGTAGACATCGGTAATACAGCGATTCCCAAGCTGGACCAATGTAACTATGTATAATATAGCTATACCTGGATATCTTCGTTAATTATGAGATTTTTTTTTTTAATTATATCATATGTGCTCAGATCCCTACAGAGTATCTGAAATGTATATTTTTTTCCTGCAGAAACCAGACTACCTTGGATAACATCAAAATTCACAAGAGATTTTTTTTTCCAGGTGTTCTCAATGGGATTGCTGCGACCTTGAATGTTTGCAGGTCACGTTCCACTGCAAGAAATAAAAATAGGTTATAAAAATAGTTGTTTTGTGTAGAAAATGTTTCATTTTGGTCTGGCACATACAACATATTTTGCAATTCATTATGCATTGTATTATGATGGTCTTTTAGCATTTTATAATTTGTCTTTTACCTGCAAAAAGCTTAAAGGGTTTGTAAACCCTCATGTTTTTTCACCTTAATGCATCCTATGCATTAAGGTGAAAAAACACCTGGTAGTGACTGGTCCCCCAGCCCCCCATTTTATTTACCTGAGCCCTGGAACTTCACCCGGCAGAGACGCTCTCTTGCTCTGCCCGAGGTTCTCGATTGGATAGATTGATAGCAGCACAGCCATTGGCTCCCGCTGCTGTCAATCAAATCCAATGATGTGGGTGCCGGGGGGCGGGGCTTAGTCCGGCATTCATGTCTATGGATGCAAATGCTGGACTCGGGAGCGCTCCCACAAGGTAACCCCCTCCTGGGAGAGCACTACCCCTAGAGGGTTATCCAAAGCGGGGAGGAGCCACGAGAGCTGCCGAGGGACCCCAGAAGAGGATGTTTGGGGCCACTCTGTGAAAAACTAGCTGCACAGTGGAGGTAAGTATGACATGTTTGTTATTAAAAAATAGTTATTAAAATGCATAAAGCCAAAAACCAACATATAGAAGTAAGATATATTTATAATACAAAGTTTGTATCAGTTGAACTCAGCGTTTTCTTTCTTATAATTATAAACCTAGCATACTTACCTGATCTGTTCAATAGTATTGCACAGAGCGACCCTGAACCTCCTCTTCTGCCCCCCCCCCATGGTGCTCTTGGCTCTCTCTCTTCTGCATCTGCCACCATAGCATGCCAGACGCAGCCTGGCTTAGCTCTACCCCCTGCTCCCTTCTCTTAGGATATGATTGACAGCAGCAGGAGCAAAAGGCCTGTGATGAGCACAACACTGGATTGAAAGGGGAGCCTGGTAAGTATTTTGGATGGGGGGCCTGGGGGGAAGTTGACACTGAAAGGTCTTTTTACCTTAATGCATAGAATGCATTAAGGTAAAAACATTTGCCTTTAGAACCACCTTAATTATTTTTAATGTTTCATATGTCAGTAGAAGAAGAGTTTGGTTGTACGGTTAAACCTCTCCCATTTTCCACACTCTATACTCTGCTCATCACTGCTAGTAATAAAAAGTTCCAAACTTGCTATGGGGCAAGATTATTAATACAGGTCCTTTTTATATGAGCGGGTCTTCAAAAAGTTTTCTCACTTTTATATATGACTTAAAAAAAAAAAGCGCGGAAACTTTTTGAAGAACCCTCGAACATCCTCTGGGATCCATGCCAGAATGCTTGTGCATGTGCAGGGTACTGCTATAAGAAGTAATGGTGACCCAGGCACATCCTCCAAAAAAGTGAAGGACCACATTTAGGTCTAGATTCACATTTTGGTGACTGATCATTGTATACAAGCAAAGCTGCTTCAGATGAGTAATAAGCAGTCCACCTACTAAGCAGTCCACCTACTAACCACCCAGGGTGAAGGTGCTAGCACAGCTTGTCTGTAAGCCACAGAGAAGAAAAGGATCCAGAATTTGCTGCACTTCTTCAACCTTTATTAAATGTTTTTTAAAATCATCACAGACAGCATGGGATACAGCTGAACGGTAATGCACTTTGGGTAGGACCCCACTGCCGCCATTTGTTTACAGCGCTGATTTTAAAAGATTTACATTTGAGTGTATCTCTAATTTTTTTATAAATTTGGTACCTGTTATATGGATTTACACTATGTGGCCTTTCCATTTTTCTCTCCAACTATTGCTACTGCCATCTATCTTCTAACATTATCCTGAGGGACATATCAGTCCACGGTTCATCCCAGGACTTCCATCCCCACCACCCTTCTGGATCCTCTGCAGCTGCTCACCACCTAAGCCTGTTTTGACCCAACTAGACGTATGTCTCTTTGGGTCCAATAGATCTGGTAAGCCTTCTCATTGTCGGTGGTGGTGTGCTTTGTCTTCACTTCAGATGTCACGCATCCAAAGATTTACTCCTCACATGAAGTCACGTAATTTTTATGGACTAACAGTTATCATGAGTCATACAAATATGGAGGACTTTTTTCTAATTTTCACCTAGAGGTTCATCAGCTCTTGGACTACACTGTTCCTATGTTGGGCATTTCAAATTATTTTAGCACTACACTTATTTTGTTTCCCTTCCTACATGCACATATCCTACTGGCCGTGTTAGCTGCTTACCCTTCTTCTTTTTTTCTTAGGGCAGCGCAGAATTATTTGGTATATTTTCTTCTTTGTGATTCTTTGTGATTATATTTTGCCACAGCCCATATAATTCCATAGCAACATGGATGTTTTTGACTACAGAGTATACGGACAGTCAATACGGAGGGAGTCTTTGTAGTCACAGGGAATGACACCGAATTAGGAGACATGTATAAAATAATACCTAACAATCCTACCTCTTCATATAAGAGAGAGTTGTCCGATATCGTGAAAAGAGGTTATGACCAAAAGATTTTAAACAGAAAGGAGAGAAATTTCTTGGTACCTTTGGCACCTAGAGTTCCAACCATCTACTACCTGCCTAAAGTACATAAGAATCCAGTACAACCCCCCAGAAAAAGAACCCAGTATTGCTCCCTTCCAACGCTCCTTTATTATGGAATTGTTGGAATTCGCTACTAAGCGAAGTTACTTCTGGTTCAACCAACAATACTACCTTCAGTTACGTGGCGTGGCTAGGGGCGCTAAATTTGCCCCTAGCCTCGCCAATCTTTTAATGGCAAAGTGGGAGGAGGATGTCGTCTATGCCAATAGGGACCCTTCCCTTACTTTGTGGGCACAATATATTGACGATATCCTCCTCCTATGGAAGGGTAGTGCCGAATCACTTGATCTGTTTTTCAATCGTCTGAATGATAATGATAGGGGTATATCCCTTTCTTATACAGCCAGTAATGATAAGGTCAATTTCCTAGACTTAGAAATTGGAATACGGAATGGACGATTCCAGTTCCAGACACATTTTAAAGCCACGGATCGTAACACCTTTATACCACCAGATAGCTGCCACCACAGATCCTGGCTTGACTCTGTTCCACAGAGTCAATTTCTTAGGCTACGGAGAAATTGTTCCGACGTTGACACCTTTAGGGCACAGTCTGAGTTTCTAAAAACTAAATTTGTAGATAAAGACTACGATTCCCACCTTGTGAACCGTGAATTTCAACATGCCCTCCAGACAAACAGGGAGTCATTACTAGAGGAAAGACCTCTGTTTATACACCATTTCCCCCCCCCACGGGAGGGTCAACACATCTCACTAATTGATGTGTTGGATAAAGATTATAATATATAATTTTTCTTCCACATAAAACACATATATGATTTTGACACAAAAATATACATTTTTTACATAAAATGTGATTGTACACATAATCACTATATCGTTTTTACAGTTTTTTATATGTATGTCCAGCAACCGCATGTCCGGATTGTACACATTGTGTTGGTCCCCTTCGCTTTGTTCGTTTGGGGCCAACACACGTATTTCCGGACCAATTACATGTCGCTGTGGCAGTAGGCATATGTAATACATCATCCCGCAATGACCCAGCGTAAATTTTCTAGGTGGTGCTCTCTCAGTAAAGAGGAGGGACTGCCTCCCGAACAAGGAGGTATTTTACATTCCGTCTCTGCTTGCCTAATGCGCACGTGCAGGGTGCGCAAGCGCATCACTGCTCATATGACCTAGTTGCGCACGCATATCATTGTTGGTTATTGCGTGTAATTTCTGCCAGCAGTTACGGAGATGCGGGGTGATCTCAATAGATCTTTCTACTTACACTTTTTCATATGTTTTATGCACAAGTCAACCATGTTACAAGTGAAGATTTGATATTTTTGAGTAAATCTAATTAACATATCACTTGACCTTAATGGTTACACTTCCGGTATTCACTACGGGCCCTAAGGCGAGGTGTGGAACGCACGCCGAGCGGCCATCTTGCCCGAATACCGGAAGTAACAATTAGCACTCGTGATGCACAATGTGGAGCTGTTTCTTATCATTGGGGTTACATGTTCTATATATACCTTGTTGGGTGCAGTGGGGGCACCCCCCAGACGACGTCTAAGAGGACGAAACGCGAAAAAAAATTAGGGTAGGACCCCACTGCCGTCATTTGTTTACAGCGCTGATTTTAAAAGATTTACATGTGAGTGTATCTCTCATTTTTTAATAAATTTGGTACCTGTTATATGGATTTACACTATGTGGCCTTTCCATTTTTCTCTCCACCTATTGCTACTGCCATCTATCTTCTAACATTATCCTGAGGGACATATCAGTCCACGGTTCATCCCAGGACTTCCATCCCCACCACCCTTCTGGATCCTCTGCAGCCGCTCACCACCTAAGCCTGTTTTGACCCAACTAGGCGTATGTCTCTTTGGGTCCAATAGATCCGGTAAGCCTTCTCATTGTCGGAGGTGGTGTGCTTTGTCTTCACTTCAGATGTCACGCATCCATAGATTTACTCCTCACATGAAGTCACGTAATTTTTATGGACTAACAGTTATCATGAGTCATACAAATATGGAGGACTTTTTTCTAATTTGCACCTAGAGGTTCATCAGCTCTTGGACTACACTGTTCCTATGTTGGACATTTCAAATTATTTTAGCGCTACACTTATTTTGTTTCCCTTCCTATATGCACATATCCTACTGGCCGTGTTAGCTGCTTACCCTTTGTCAGGAGACTAGTAGACCAGACTGTGTGGACTGCACAGAGGAGACCAGAAACACATGTAAGTGAAATGGTGTTTATTAACAAGTGATAAGTGACAGGAACAAACAGTGCAAAAACCCACACAACAACCCACTACAAACAACAATATATATATATATATATATATAAGTAAAGGGAGATACCGTAATCGTAAACAAGCCAAGCCAAGGTCATACACAGGGAAGTCAGCAGAAGGGTAAGGACGGGAACCTGAACAGGACAAGGAGAGGATGGATGGATGGGGTTCAGGGCAGGGATCCAAGGGAGCCAGGAACAGAAGGGACAGGACTGGGAAGGCCTCAGGATAGGGATTGGGTCAGATCAGGACAAGGCAGATAGCAGGCTCAAGGTTAAACAGGCAGCAAGGTCAGAACGCAGGGAGAGAGAAAGATACCAAGGCGAGCAAGTGAGGGCTCGCCGGGTATTTATAGGGCTGACTAATTGGCTTCAAGTTACACCTGAGCGCAGGGAGTGTTGTCTGCCCCCTACTGCCAGGATCCATCCGCTGGTGGACATCAGTACTGCAGCCAAAAGATGACAGGACACCAGCAGGGAAATATTCTCCTGACAGTTCAACACTGCCAGGAGACACCTGCTGGTGGACCCCAGTACTGCATGCCAAATAATATAACTTACCAGCGAATGGACCCTTTCCTGACAGTACCCCTCCCTAAAGGAGCGGCCTCCGGACGCTCCAACTGGTCTTAATTGTCCATGGTCTATGGCATCAGGCAGAATGGTGGAGGAAGGTATGTCAGGCTGGTCATCAGGCACATCTGGGCAGACGGCTGGCATGTCAGAGTCATTAAGCTGGGCAGCAGACGACAGGAACCACTCAAGCTGGGCAGCAGACGACAGGAACCACTCGAGCTGGGCAGCAGACGACAGGAACCACTGGAGCTGGGCAGCAGACAGGAACCACTGGAGCTGGGCAGCAGACAGGAACCACTGGAGCTGGGCAGCAGACGGGAACCACTGGAGCTGGGCAGCAGACGGGAACCACTGGAGCTGGGCAGCAGACAGGAACCACTGGAGCTGGGCAGCAGACAGGAACCACTGGAGCTGGGCAGCAGACACCCGGACATCAGGCTGGAGGGCAGACACCCGGACATCAGGCTGGAGGGCCGACACCCGGACATCAGGCAGGAGGGCAGACACCCGGACATCAGGCTGGAGGGCAGACACCCGGACATCAGGCTGGAGGGCAGACACCCGGACATCAGGCTGGAGGGCAGACACCCGGACATCAGGCTGGAGGGCAGACAACCGGACATCAGGCTGGAGGGCAGACACCCGGACATCAGGCTGGAAAGCTGGAACATCAGACTGGAAAGCTGGAACATCAGACTGGAAAGCTGGAACGTCAGACTGGAAAGCTGGAACGTCAGACTGGAAAGCTGGAACGTCAGACTGGAAAGCTGGAACGTCAGACTGGAAAGCTGGAACGTCAGACTGGAAAGCTGGAACGTCAGACTGGAAAGCTGGAACGTCAGACTGGAAAGCTGGAACGTCAGACTGGAAAGCTGGAACGTCAGACTGGAAAGCTGGAACGTCAGACTGGAAAGCTGGAACGTCAGACTGGAAAGCTGGAACATCAGATTGCAAGGCTGGAACGTCAGACTGGAAGGCTGGAACGTCAGACTGGAAAGTTGGAACGTCAGACTGGAAAGCTGGAACGTCAGACTGGAAAGCTGGAACGTCAGACTGGAAAGCTGGAACGTCAGACTGGAAAGCTGGAACGTCAGACTGGAAAGCTGGAACGTCAGACTGGAAAGCTGGAACGTCAGACTGGAAAGCTGGAACGTCAGACTGGAAAGCTGGAACATCAGACTGCAAAGCTGGAACATCAGACTGGAAGGCTGGAATATCAGACTGGAAGGCTGGAACACCAGACTGGAAGGCTGGGACACCAGACTGGACGGCTGGGACATCAGACTGGACGGCTGGAACATCAGACTGCAAAGCTGGAACATCAGACTGCAAAGCTGGAACATCAGACTGCAAAGCTGGAACATCAGACTGCAAAGCTGGAACATCAGATTGCAAAGCTGGAACATCAGACTGCAAAGCTTGAACTTTAGACTGCAAAGCTTGAACTTCAGACTGCAAGGCTGGAACATCAGACTGCAAGGCTGGAACATCAGACTGCAAGGCTGGAACATCAGACTGCAAGGCTTGAACATCAGACTGCAAAGCTTGAACATCAGGCTGGAAGGCTGGAACAGCAGACTGGAAGGCTGGGACATCAGACTGGACGGCTGGAACATCAGACTGGACGGCTGGAACATCAGACTGGACGGCTGGAACATCAGACTGCAAGGCTAGAACATCAGACTGCAAAGCTGGAACATCAGACTGCAAAGCTGGAACATCAGACTGCAAAGCTTGAACTTCAGACTGCAAAGCTTGAACTTTAGACTGCAAAGCTTGAACTTCAGACTGCAAAGCTTGAACTTCAGACTGCAAGGCTGGAACATCAGACTGCAAGGCTGGAACATCAGACTGCAAGGCTGGAACATCAGACTGCAAGGCTGGAACATCAGACTGGAAGGCTGGAACAGCAGACTGCAAAGCTGGAACAGCAGACTGCAAGGCTGGAACATCAGGCTGGAAGGCTGGAACAGCAGACTGGAAGGCTGGAACAGCAGACTGGAAGGCTGGAACAGCAGACTGGAAGGCTGGAACAGCAGACTGCAAAGCTTGAACTTCAGACTGCAAGGCTGGAACATCAGACTGCAAGGCTGGAACATCAGACTGCAAGGCTGGAACATCAGACTGCAAGGCTTGAACATCAGACTGCAAAGCTTGAACATCAGGCTGGAAGGCTGGAACAGCAGACTGGAAGGCTGGAACAGCAGACTGGAAGGCTGGAACAGCAGACTGCAAAGCTGGAACAGCAGACTGCAAGGCTGGAACAGCAGACTGCAAGGCTGGAACAGCAGACTGCAAGGCTGGAACAGCAGACTGCAAGGCTGGAACAGCAGACTGCAAAGCTGGAACAGCAGACTGCAAAGCTGGAACAGCAGACTGCAAAGCTGGAACAGCAGACTGCAAAGCTGGAACAGCAGACTGCAAAGCCTGAACTTCAGACTGCAAAGCCTGAACTTCAGACTGCAAAGCCGGAACATCAGACTGCAAAGCCGGAACATCAGACTGCAAAGCCGGAACATCAGACTGCAAAGCCAGAACATCAGACTGCAAAGCTGGAACATCAGACTGCAAAGCTGGAACATCAGACTGGAAGGCTGGAACATCAGACTGGAAGGCTGGAACATCAGACTGGAAGGCTGGAACATCAGACTGCAAAGCTGGAACATCAGACTGCAAAGCTGGAACATCAGACTGCAAAGCTGGAACATCAGACTGCAAAGCTGGAACATCAGACTGGAAGGCTGGAACATCAGACTGGAAGGCTGGAACATCAGACTGGCGAGCTGGAACGTCAGACTGGCGAGCTGGAACGTCAGACTGCAAAGCTGGAACAGGTTGGGTTACTGGCAAGATGGTGTGGGTCGGGAAGAATTTTTGCTTCTTCTTTGGTTTAGCCCGTGCAGTTTTGTATGTAGGTGCAGGGCTGTAAGCAAAGAAAGTAGCTGGATCGAAGGAAGA